>NC_056750.1:40451806-40751806 GCF_019279795.1 Protopterus annectens
CTTTTAAATTGAGATTGCAATACAATGAGGATTGGGAAATTAGCCCTTTTCCTTACTGTAGTGTGATCTTGGAGTTGGTATATATAATTTGCAGGGAATGTGGGGGCGCGGAGGGGCTTGCCCCCCCTGCAAAAAATGTAAAAGGGTAGATTTTTGTGTTTTTATGTTTTTTTTGTTTTTTTTTTTTTATGTTCGAGTTTTCAGAAACTTGATGTTATGGTCACATCGATATTTTTTTGTTTTTATGTGAAGTCAGTCATCTGAGAGAAACCCACAGACCTCATATATATATATATATATATATATATATATATATATATATATATATATATATATATATATATATATATATATATATATAGACGTCATAAACACATTTTTTAAAATAAAAAAAATCTCCTTACTCTTAGTAGTTAAGGGTTAAATAATCTTTAGTTCAGTTAATGTACTAATGAAATAATTATGCTTATATAATTTAAAAAAAAACAAAGCTGTCCGAATGAATCCAGAGAGGGAATGGTAGCTCCCTTCTCTCCTTGTGAAATAATAGTAGTTCACAACGAGTTAATCCACGGGTAAGTTTTTTGTGAGGTAAGCACTATTATCTGTTTAGATGTAACCGGCATCTATGCTTACCGGCAGTCTCCATTCTCAGGGTGAGTACTGAGAGTAGCAGACAGCTAAAGTGGCTGGGGAACGTGTTTTTTTTTTTCTAGCAGTAATTATTGATCATCAGGAGTATTAGCAGGCGATTAGGTAAAGTAGTCTATGAACAGTGTTTTGTTTCTTTAATGCCAGTCACAACAACAGGAGTAGGGGATGAGCAGGTCACTGGAAGAAGACCAGACATTTAATTCTTTTGTTTGAATGCTTATGGATTCATTGATTTGATTTAATTTTTAAATAAAAAAATACAAAATTTGAAAAGAGGGAAGGAGAGATTGCCTGTTAACAGATTGTAGGAGCCAGGTAGTCTACTCTTCACAGGCCTCTTTCGCTAGGAAAACAAGATATTGGAGCTATGCAAGTGGTGTATGTCACACAAAGTGCCATATAGTTACTACAGTACACTGTGATTGATGTGGGAGGCCGCAGATTATGCCCCATTGTACTCTTTCTATGGGATATGCATCCCATATTCTACTTTAATGACATGCAGTAATGTAAATATTGAAAAGTCTGTAGGAGGATCAGGGTATAACATATTTCAGGCTGTTGGCACTTGGAGAGCAGCATGTTTTTTCTGCTTATGTTGGGCAAATGCATCAGCTTACCTTGAACAGTTTTGTTTTGCAGTGTATTGCAAATAGTAGCAGACACGAGTAGTTTTTTTTTTGTAAATTAAAGCAGCTTTTTTCTGTTTTCCCTTCAGTCCTTTTAAGGGCCGGGGATTGTGTAGCTTTGTAGTGCACTGATGTAGTATCCCTGGAGTCCTTTTAACATCTGGTAATATTAGTTTATGCACTGTGTGTGTGGTGGGAGTTGCCCTATTGGCTAGTTAGTATGTGTGACAGGGGCTGTTCAAGTGCATGTCCCAGATGAGCGGACTTGAGATTGTGTGTGCCCATCTCGAGTCGGTGCAAATACACATTTTCATGTGTTAAGTGTGTAGTAGTAGTGCTGAGTAGGCAGTACTATTTTATTATATTGATTATAGCTAATATGGGTGAAGTGGATAAATTTTGTTTGTATGATTTGATGGGATGTGTATTTTTAACATAAGTGTGTGAACTCTAACATTGCTTGATTGTGGCTCCCTGTTGAAATGTCGACACTCAAAATGATGATTGCCAAAAAGCAGAAAAAAAGACTGAAAACCTGATGAAGAGTAAATCTTGAAAATCGCTTTTCTCAATATTTCACCTCCACACACTCCCATACTTGTATATACCAACTCCGAGATCGCCATACCTTGGAGGAATAAAGAATATTCTGAGAAATGGCATCTTGGACTTAATATATCTACATCTGTTCTTTTGTACATTGTTTCTGCATTTCAGGACTTGCTCTAGCAGGTTCTGACATTTCACATGGTTACCTTGGTGGTTCTTTTGCAGGATAGGACACTGAATCTGGTACTTGTACTGAGTGTACTGGAGCTAAACTTAATATAACCTTGAGTACTAGTGTGATCTGTATTGGAATTCAGGCTGATCAGGGAGGTATTCATGGTCATTTCTTTTTGTTAACATAAGGAATCTCAAACATGTGTTCCTTTAATAGTAGTACTGGTGTGTGTATGCAAATATTTATTTATTTTATTTTATTTTTATTTTACATTTGTTGACCGGGCTAGTCTAGCTGGATACATGTCCATTTTCAGTAGAGGCCCGGGGAGAAAAGCTCCAAAAGAGACAGAGGTATTTAAACAGAAACATCTGAAGAGTAAATAATTATTATTACATTCAAAAATATAGTCAGAGGTAGTTTAACAGAAACATAAGAAGATTAATTGATTATTATTACATTCAAGAATAAAGCAATCAAACAGGTTATACATGTTAGTTAAAAGAGGTACAGGCTTAAAATGATGATCTAACCTGGCTACATTGTGAACCCATTAAGGTTTTGGGTTGGGTAGAGGCTTTGGTGGGCCTGGGGCGTTTGCTATTAGTCTGGATTAGAGCAAGGGCATAACCATTGGGACTTTAGGGGATCTTTGAGGTGTTTTTTGAATTGGTGAGGAGAGGTCATATGCCTTAGGTTGTTTTGGAGGGCATTCCAGGATTTGCCAATGGAATTAGCATAGAGTGCTTCGCCTCCCGAGTTGTTAGGTTTAATGGTCTGAACTAGTAGGCTTTTGGACGACCGAAGGGATATAAGGTTGGAGTAGGGGGTGAATATTTTGTTAAGTGAGGGTTTTTTTTCTGGATGGTTGATTGTTTTAAAGACCTCAGTGAGTTGGTTGAGTTTGAGAATGTTGGGCAGTTCTAGCCATTCCAGTGTCCTTAGATTTTGGCAGTGATGGGTGCGATAGGGCATTCCTGTTATGAATCTGGCTATATGGTTATAGGTTGTAGATAGTTTGTTGAGTTCTCTCTTGTTAAGGAAGGAGAATACTGGGGATGCATAAAGGAGTGTGGAGAGGAGGTGGGTCCTGGCAGTAGTTAGTTTTGTGTGCGGGGTTAAGAAGTTTTTTATTCTATACATAGACCCAAGTTTCTTGTTAACTGACTTGGTCAGACTGACGTGTATCAAATTTAAGCTTGTTATCTATGGTCACCCCTAGTAGTTTAGTGTGGGAGACAGGTTCGATTATGGTCCCATTGTTGGAGGACACGTGGAAGGTTGGGTTGTTGGTACTAGGTGGTTCTTTTCCTTGGGAGGTAATTGGTGTGGGGAAAAATAGAAGTAATTTGGTTTTGGTTGGGTTAAGTAAAAGCTTTAGTTCTGAGAACCATTGTTCAACTAAGGAGAAGCAATTTTGGGTTGCAATTTGGAGTTTAGCGAGGGAAACATCCGAGCAGATCAGGGTGGAATCGTCTGCGTATTGAATGCAGGTGGCTTTGGGAATGATCGAGTGTAGACCATTTATAAAAAGGGAAAAAAGAAGGGGACCGAGAATATATCCTTGGGGAACACCGATATTAGTTGGGAGTAGGTCTGATAGAGTGTTTTGCCACTGGACTGCCTGTTTTCTACAAGAGAGGTAATCATTAAACCAGCTTATGGTTGATTTGCTAAGTTGAAAGTTTTCCAGTGTGTGAATCAACTGTTTGTGATTGACCATGTCGAAAGCTTTTGATAGATCGAGAAATAGCGCAGAGGATATAAGTTTATTATTGCTGTTTTGGTTGACTGAGTCAACAAAGGAGAGAAGGGCAGAGGTTGTGCTATGATGGGGGCGAAAGCCATGCTGGGTGTTAGAGAGAAGGTTATTACGAGAAAGATGGGTAATGAGTTGTTTGTGAACGCAGCGTTCCAAGATCTTGGCTAGAGGAGACAGTATAGCTATTGGTCTGTAGTTAGATATGTCAGTGGAGGACCCACATTGATATTATGGGTCTTCAGAATTTAGTAGGTTCAACTGGTTTAGACAAATGTAAAAAGGAGGATGGTATATATTTTTCCAGAGTATCTCCTTGTGTAATATTTGATAAGCATTGGCTTGGAGGCCAGGAAAGCTGTTTAGAATTTGAATCCAGCGAACATGCTGCCTTGAAGGTAGACTAGGATTTGAATAGGAAGAACAGCTGTGGTTGGTTTTAGTGTGTTGCCATCAGGAATTCATGTGAAGAAAATGTGCAACACTTTACTGGGAATAATAGGGGGATTTAGCACTGAAAAGCAGTATGAATCTCTTACCATCAAAAAGTAAAGACTGTAATCGTTTCTTGTCTGGAAGGGAGTAAGTTGCATGATATTATGATGACTTTAAAAAGGCTGTAGCAGGTGGTGCTGATTGAACAAATGAGATTATTCACTGATTATGTTGATCACTTGAGAAGTCTGAATAAGGCAAAAAAGTTTAAATTGGATCTATGAAATGTTATTGTTTCAGGCTTTAATTTGACTTTATGGATACGGGTTTCACAAATATCAGAAGAGCCTGTTACATGCATAGAATTGAATGTCTGTATCTTTGGGAGGACCTGCATATGGACAGTAATTTGTTTGGTCATGTATCCCTTGTTATGTTTGAAATACATTCTTCTTAAATAAGTTTCTGAAAGTTAAGAGTTGATTTTTTTAAATCTAGTTTCACCATAGTTTCTCTAAGTTTGGCTGGGAAATTTAGGCTAATATTTTTTCTGTGTAATTCAAGAAGTTTAATACATTTTCTTTCCTAGAGGCCAGGGTGTTGAGTGATGCTTATGAGGTGGTCATGCTATTTGAGACTTTGTTCTGTGTGAATGAGTCCACCTGGGCATAAAGCCTTTCACAGGATGAGGTTTCTGTTTATGTTCTAGAAAGTTTGGTGTCAGGCTTGCATAATAAGGACCACAGTTTTGAGATTATTTCGGTTAAGCTTGGTTGTGAGAAGTAAACCTGGAAGATGGAACTTTTTTATAAGCATCAGCATCAAACTACTAATGACTTTAAGGGTTTTTGTAATGCTTTATTGGGATATTTCGAGGAAGGGTATGATTTAATTGTTAAGACTTTAAATGCTCTTAGAGTTAATTGGGCTGGAAATAAATTTTAGATGTATTAGGTGAGTTAGTTGACAGAAGCTTAAGTATGGGATATTCTTAGCTGGTATGTTTTCTGACTAGAGGTGATAACATTTTGGTTACAGTTTGGGTTAATTAAGCGTTAAAGATTGTGAAGAAATTGTTGGTTCTAGTCATTAAGCTTTTCTTGGGTGTATAAGTTTGGTAGGGTACTTAAACTGTCAGCAGTGAGGGATTTGCAAGATAAAGAAAATATCAGAATGGAATTGGAGGCAGGAAATCACGACATTAAACATTCAAGTTGCTTCTGAAATTTTTTCTATTATTATTATTTTTATTAATAGGTTGTTTGATGAATATATTCCTGTGGTTCCTTTGAAACCAAAGTGGTATAAATCTCCCTGGTGTAATGATTTTTTTGGCTAAAATACATGGAAGAGTCAGACATTTATGGAAAAGACTTGAAAAGAGATCTGATAGAAACACTTTTAACAAATTTGGGATATGGAGGAATAAATTAAGAAAAGTGTCAAATTAACCTAGAAAAAGAATGAATTAAGGTCCACTTCTAATGTGGTGCTGAATAAAAAGACACTTTTTGGCACTTGAGTCATCATAAGAAGTGTGTGTATTTAGGTCTCTCCATTACTGATGGTTCAGAGTTACAAGACACTAGACTGTTGTCAATGTTATTTCTGAATTAATTTTTGAGTGCTAACTGTACTAAAAAGGGAAATGGTTCTGTGGTTGTTTCAGGTGACTGACCTTCTTTTTTTAATCAAGTCCAAACAGTTTGTTAAAAATGAATAGAAGTACTTTATCTGCTGGCCCTGATGGTAATCAAGGATTTTTTTGTCAGCTGTTAAGCCATGTAGACTTTCGTCTATAGAGGTTACGTGATGCTGGCTGTGTCCCTGCTCGCTGGAAAATGGCACATATCGTACCAGGGTGAGTGGTTGATGCTGGCACTTGGAAGTTACAGACCAGCTAGGCTTACCAGTGTAGCTGGAAAGTGTTGTGAACAGGTCATTTCAAAATATGTTAGTAATATCTTAGATGAGAAGTTTGACATTACCCTGCACAGTTTTGTAGCTGAATGTCTTGTTGCACCAACTTTCTTTTTATGGGAATTTATGGAAACTTTTAAGTGAAAGGATGGCAGTTGATAATTTATCTGGACATGCTGAAGGCTTTTAAAACAGTGTCTCACTGGAAGATTATTTCTGTTTTGAAAGGATAGACATTTTAGTATACATGTAATGATATGGATTAGTAGTTTAACGGAAAGGAGAAGTAAAGATTGGTCGATCTTTTTCAGGTGTGAGAAGTATAACAGCTGGTGTTCCTCAAGACTTTGTTTTGGGTACTGCATTCTTTGGGAGTTTTATGGTTAGTTTTCCAGATATTAGTTATGGTCGGTCTCTTTTTTTAATTTGTCAAAGTCTCTTGGGTTTCTAATACCATGATGGGAATGGACCCCATTTCTAAGTCAAAGTATGATTAAAATTCAAGAAATTAGCATTGTTTCAATCTTTGATATTAGCCAAAAGTGCTCTTTGCAGCATCTGCAATGTGCCCAGTACTGACTTCTGCAATTCATATGGAGTTGCATGTATCAGTAACATATCTAAGTACAGTTGCAAATTCTTTTTTTTATAAGTTCTGTTGCTCCTATTACTGTTGGAACTGTCTTGGGTATACTGGTATTTTATGACTTTGTCTCTCTGTACATAAGACACTGCAGTCACTGGGTGTAGCACTTTTAGTGATCAATGCTACTTCTGTCTTCTTTTCATGGACTACCATATCTAGTTTTCTCGCATCTCTCTTTTGAACTGTTGATAATGGGTGATCCCATGTGATATAAACTTCTTCATTTTCTGCCATGCTTTGCGGCTCATGTTCCCAGTGTTTTTCAGTTACTTCAGTATTATATGTTTGTATTATCCCCAATGCAACAATCTTGCCACATTATTATGCCTTTCAGTATACAATCCTTCTGCCATTAGTATATCATAACCAGCAAAAAGATGTGCAACTGTTTCCAGTTCTGTTTTTTAAACCCTACATTTGCCTGTTTCTCCCACATGTTCATTGGACTTTGTAAACCATTGTGTATGTAGTCCACTATCTTGGGCTGCCAATATTAACCTTTCGTCTTTTGGTTTAAATTCATCTCCTCTGAACCATTCCTGTGTTCAGTCCTGATCAACATGAGGTTGTTCCAAGAGTTTTTGTACTTGCATCTGTATGTATGAATTTTCCACATTTCTTGCATTCTGATCTGATCCTTCACCTTGTATTTTTTCTTTTTTTTTTTTTGGCATATTCAGTTGCTGCCTGATTTTTATCTACTTCTGGTTTACTTTCCATTCCCGTTTGACACATATATGCTTTTGCTAAACTAAGCAGGGAGGTCAGGTTAGACATATTCTCCTTCGGTTTTAAAACTTTCGTTATGTTTGGGTCTTGTGAGGTCGGCAGATATGTATGCAGTCCAAAGAATGCAGATCTGTACATGTAATCAATTTCAATGAGGCCCATACCTCCTTCAGAACAGTGAAAATGTACTCTTGGTATACACTGATTTTTATAAATCATTTGATAAACATGAAGCATCCTCCATGTTTTCTTGTCCAGTGATCCAACACCTTTTGGACCAGTCAGTCATTCCAAAACTATAAGTTAGGACAGGAAGAGCAAATTGGTTTACAGCTTGGACTTTGTACCTAGTGTCAGTGCTGGTGTTCTTTGTGTTTCACTGTTCCAGTCATCACATTTGGTTTATCTGCTTGCAGTAGCCCTCAGTCGGCCTGGTTAACAAAGTCTTGGGTCCTGTGTCGGTTGCTGTCTCATCTTCTATGATGTCAGGTAGTCAGGGGTATAAACCATCCAGCCGACACCATTACATCAGTCTTTCTTGCTGTGCAGTGCCCAAAGCTGAAATTTTCGTTTTCGAGTTTCAGAACCAAAGTCTTCAACTAAGCTAAGTACCCCATTGGGGAATATTTTTTCTTGCTCTAAACCGATGTCAGTAAAAGTTAATAATTGTATTTCTTGTGGAAAGCAAATACCTCATAAAGATTTTCATTCGTACTGCATTCCTTACTTAGGCCCTGACCACAACATACCTCGCTGTCGGTTTTGTGCCTTATTTAAACAACGAACTATTCGCCGGTTTATTTACGCTTTTAAATATTTTGGTACTCGGTTCAATTATCCAGATATGGCTTTGGTAAGCCACTCGACTACTGACATTCAGAAAAAACTCAAAGACAGAGACAGACTGCATAGGTCCAAAGCTGCCGACGATGCTTCTCCTAAGCTAGTCGCCAGTTCGCCGGTACTCAGTGAGGCTATTAGCAGCCCCTGATACCCGCTACTTCAAATTCGCAGGCCTCTAGTGACTCTCATTCAGAGTCCGGTATGCCGCGAGATGCTTCAACTGTGGAACCTGCGGATGTCTCTACCTTGGATGAGTCCGGAGCCGCTGTGCAGGCACCAGCTTCTGAGGGTGTATTCAGGCCTACTGACTTGCATATTAAACCGACGCCATCTTCTTCTTCAAGGCCTAAATCTCGATCCATGCCTAGAAAACCGACACGCAGACCACATTATCAGGCCTCTATGCCTTAAAAACAAATGAAAAAAATGGCTGAAGACCTTATTACTTTGATCAGGGGAAGCCACCCTTCACCCTCTAAGAGACCTAGGACTGAGTTTGCTTATGATTCTTCTGATCAGGACTCTGAAATTTCTGTTTCCTCTGATGACCAGAATTTACCCTTATCTACCTATGAGGATTCTGATGCAGAGGACTCTATTCCCTCTGCTTAACCTCAAGAGGATTTCTCCTTTGGTGAAACCTTGCATACTTTTAGGGAGCATTTTCACTGGGAAAGCCAGGATTACTCTGACTCTAAAAAGAGGCTTAGGGATTTCTTACTCCAGCCCCAACACAGGCCTTTAGCTATCCCCTCTATACTGGACATTGTTGATGATGCCTTTTCGGAATCTAGCTTGGCCCCTGACTCTCTACCTCCTGCTTCCAAAAAAACCTGATAGATATTACAGGGTTCCTAACTCTCACAAATTCCTCTTTAAAAATCCTACTGCGGATCCTGAGATAATTTCACAGGGACCAAAGGGCATTAAGGCTACTACTGCTAAAAATCCTACCCCCTCCGATAGAGATTCCAGGGCGCTGGACAGATGGGGTAAGAAGGTATACACTTCTGCAACCTTGGCCATTAGGGCCTTAAACTGCCAGTTTGACACGTTAAAGTATCAGCAGCATATTATTGGATTGCCTAAACAGAAAATTATGATGATTCCTGACTGTGCTGAAAGTAAAGATTTACAGAATTTAATGCATTATGCTGAACAAGTTGGAAAACATACTTTGCAATGTGGTTTTGATTCACTAGAGGCATCTTGCAGGGCTGCTGTCACTGGGTCTGTACTTAGAAGGCATGCTTAGCTTAAGGAGCAATCTTTGCCAGATCATGTTAAAGCCAAATTGCTGGATGCTCTCTTAAACCAAGACAGCCTGTTTGGCAACAAAGCAGAAGTACTACTTAAAAAGATGGAGGAAAAAGCTAAATCTATGCAAACTGTTAAAGATTTCCTGCAAGTACAGCCTCCCAGATTTAGTAGGCATTGGCCTTCTAAAAATTGGTCCTTTCCTGCCTCTTCCAGGCCTTCTGAGTCCAAACCCAGAACCAACAGAACTCCCAGGCTTCAGTCCCAAGGTACTCACTGAACTAAGCAGTGGGGGCTCCCACTTCCAAAGCAGGGAGTGGTAAGACTCCCCCCTATGATAAACTGTCTCAATGACTTAACTTTAAATCTTCCAAGCCCTGCACAACTGACTGTTCCTTAGGGGAAACAATTGCCCGGCAGGCAAAAAATTGGGAACTCTTTACCCAGGACAAATAGGTTTTAAATATAGATCTGAAGTAGGCAGACTTCATTTGTCTTCAACCTGTGGGTATCTGATCCAACTTCGGATCCGAGCCGGCATTTCAAAAGCTTAGGATCCGAGCTCCTAGCTCCTCCCTCTACCCATAATCCCCTGCCAAGCCCTAACTGACCTCAGATTTTGTTTGCCGCGTTTCAAGTAGCAACGGATTCCTCGAGCTCCTGGCAGCAATTACTGTTGAGATAAGTTTTGGCAGAAAAAACTTTAAAGTTTTACACTCTTTTTAGTTGTGTGTGTGTTTTAGGCTTTCCTCTCTTTACCTTAAAACTTTTCTTTGGGTTTTGCGTAGTTTTGTGTGAGTTTTCAGTTTCTTTTGTGTGTTAGGCCTATAGAGTGTACCATGGCAGAAGCCCCTAAGGCAGTTTTCTCAAAATGTACCGAGTGTGGCCACAAGCTGTCCCCAGCTGATGGCCACACTCAGTGCGTTAAATGCTTGGGGGTTGAACACCTGTCATCTGGTTGTACCATATGCGCAGGGTTCAACCCCCGAGCTTTAAGGGAGCGGAGGTCGAAGTTAGTACTGGTGGGACTTCTCCCTCCAGATGCGGCTTCGGCCTCTGCCCCTGTTTGCCAGCAATCTACCACGGGTGCTTCGGTCTCCCTTTCCCCGGCAGGGACTCAACCTCCCACCAAGAAGCCGGAGGATAGGGAGACCATTAGAGAGAAGGAGAGACAGAAGGAGAGACATAAGGAGAGGCACCACAAACGGCGGGCCGAGACCTCAAGCTCGGCCCCTCCGTCTAAGCGGGCCTCTCCTGTGTCTTCTAGATCTCCTCCTCCTCGGCTCCATTCCCCTCGGTTCTCTTCTGGACCCGAGGAGGAGGAGACTAGCCCTTCGGTGAGGTCCCCGAGGAGGCTCTCTAGGTCCGCTTCGGTGGCCTCATCTAGATCCACTTTCTCAATGTCAGAAGCAGACATGGACCGGATGATGAGGCGTTTCATCCAGGCCCAGATGCAAATGGGAGTGCTCTTAGCCCCCCCCCAACTGGGAGGGGCTTCGACCCCATTTTTCGCCACCTTGGCTCCTTCTCCGACCCGTCTCCCGGGTTCGGAGCTGTCGGAGCCGGGCAGAGTTGGATCCGGGGGTGGTTCGGATCAGATTGGTCGGCGCTCCTCGGATCCGATCCATCCCTTGAGTGCTTCGGGTACTTCGGACCCGACCTCTCGGAGCCGAGGGCCTAGCCTCGGATCCGAGGGAGCTGGTGTGTCTTCGACTCCGTCTAGGTCGGAGCACATCGGTCTCTCGGATCCGACGGTCTCGGCTCTGGCTCCGATCCGTGCGTCAGATCCGAGTGGGGGTTGGCTCTCGGGGCTTAGAGAGGCCGGCTCTCCCTCGGCTTTCGACGTAGTGGAAAGGGCACTGTTGAGGACTACCGGACCCCCGGTCCCTGCCGTGGCTCCACCCCGCACTCCCTTGCAGCTGGGCCAGGCTCCCATCAGCCGGTCCCAGGGACAGCCCGCCTCGATGTCCCAAGTAGTTCCTTTGGAACATCTGGCTGCTGAAGAGGACTCCTCGGACACTCCCCCCGAGGAAGTGCCTCAGAAGCGTAAGTGTAAAAGGAGACACGTGGACTCCCCTGAGTCCACTACCGAAGACACAGACTTGGATGAAGGGGAGGGCTCCCCAAGGTCACCCCCGGAGGACGTCTCCTTTGGAGACATTATGGAGATGCTTAGAATCAGGGGGGGGGGTGGTCTGCCCCCAAGGCCTCCTCAGACGAGTCTGTGTTCTTGGAGGCATTCGAGGCGGGCCCATCTACCTCTTGGGTGTCCCCTACTGCCGATCCTCTGGTGGACCTTATTTCCACCAGAGCATGGAAGGAACCGGACACCGTTGAGCCTATCCCCAAGCGTCCGGATCGAATCCTGAGCCCACCGGCGGACCGCACTCATTGGAGCAAGGGGCCCCCGGTAGATGCTATGATGATGGCTGCAGCCACAAAGAGGGAATTAGCCCAGGAAAGTCCCTCTATGCATCCTCCGAGCAAAGAGTCCCGCTCGATGGATTGCATTGGGAAGCGAGCTTTTAGTTCAGCAACCTTCTCTTTTTGAGCGCTGAACTACATGGCACATGTCATCAGGATGCAACGGGACCTGATTAAAGAGTACGCGACATCTCCCCCGGAGTCCATGTCGGCGGAGGACAAGCACGTGTACTCCACCCGTATGGCCACTCTCAGATCAGTTTCTAATACTTCTATGCGGCTACTTTCTCACGCAACTGAGGGAGCCGCTAGAGCTCTAGTGGAGCTGGCCTCGTCATGAGGCGTCAGGCCTGGCTCCGCCACTGTGACTTTGCAGAGCCCTTCAAAGCGACCTTCGCGAATGCCCCCTTTGATGGTTCTGCCCTGTTTGGCAAAACTGTTCGCGTAACGTTAGTCCAGAGCGAGAAGGACGGGAAGACGCTGTCTGTTGTCGGAGTCCGCTTCTCAGCTCCTCAGAGGTCCTTCTCGAAGAACCAAAAGGGACAGAAGAAGATGTGGTTCCGGAAGTCGCAGCAATCCCAACCTGCTCCGGACAACCAGTCCTTCCGTGGCAGAGGAGGACAGGGAGGTCGCCGTCCTAGAGGCAAAGGGGCTCCTAGGAACTTTGGGTCCAGAGAACCCTTCTCTGACAGACCCACGCAACAGCCCTGAAGGGTTGCCCGGCTATCCATCTCTGGAGGCAGTCGGGGGGGCGTTTTTCGAGGCAGCTGACATCTTGGGAGTCAATCACGTCAGACCGTTGGGTGCTTCGTGTGATATCCAGAGGTTATGCCATTCCCCTGAGCAAAATCCCCAGATCCCGAAGCCTCCCCGATGTACCACCCGACCAAAGGGAGGCAGCAGCTGTCGAAATCGAGCAGTTGTTAGAAAAGAGAGCCATCCAGCGCGTCCCCTGAGATCAGACCGGGTCAGGGTTTTACTCCAGGTTCTTCTTGGTGCCAAAGAAAACGGGGGACTTAAGACCGATCTTAGACCTTTCCCTGCTGAACCTGTCTGTAACCAAGCAAAAGTTCCGGATGGTCACTCTACAATCTATACTCCCCCTTTTGCGGGAGAACGATTGGATGTGCTCTATTGACCTCAAGGACGCGTACTACCACATTCGGATGGACAGACGGTCCAGGAGGTTCCTTCGCTTCCGGCTGGGAGCCAGCCACTACCAGTTCAGGGTCCTTCCCTTTGGTCTCACCTCTGCCCCCAGGGTGTTCACCAAGGTACTAGCAGTGGTAGCGGCCCACCTGAGACTCCAGGGATTACAGGTCTTTCTGTACCTGGACGACTGGCTCCTCACGGCATCATCAAGGCATCTACTGTGCTCAGCCAGGGACTATTTCCTCCTTATAGCCCCAAGGCTGGGCATCACCATAAACTTGGAAAAATCTTTATTGCATCCCACACAACTTATAGATTTCATAGGAGGAAGGTTGGACACAAGATCAGTGCGGGCCTTCCTCACTCCAGATAGACTGTCCAGCCTGAGGTGTCATATCACAGCAGTCCTGCAACCATTTCCGACGACGGCTTCGGTCCTGAGGGCCCTGGGTTCAATGGCAGCAGCTATTCTACTTCTTCTCCATGCTCGCTTACACATGCGGGTTCTTCAATGGACCCTACAGGTCCAGTGGTCTCCGCTGTACTCTTCTCTCAACAGCCCGATAGCTATCAGCAAGGCATGCAGGGACTCCCTGTTTTGGTGGCTCCAGTCACCGGAGCTCCTAGCAGGGAGACCCTTTTGTGCAACATTCCCCCTAGCCACGGTGACCACGGACGCTTCTCGCCTCGGGTGGGGGGGGCATTCTGCGGGCAAGATTGTCCAAGGCACGTGGAACAGTTCAGAGACCTCGTTGCATATAAATGTCCTGGAGATGAGGGCGGTGCTCTTAGCATTGCAAGCACTTCACAGCCTTCTCCCTGCAGGGACTATTGCGATCCAGACGGACAACATGTCGGTAGTCTGGTACATCAACAAGCAGGGGGGAACCAGGTCCTATCCCCTTTGTCGAGAGGCCATGAGAGTCTGGGAATGGGCAATCTCCACCAAACGCTTTCTTGTAGCAACGCACATTCCGGGAAGGTCCAACATCCTTGCGGACAAGCTCAGTCGCACCATTCTTTCTCCTCACGAATGGTCTCTCAATCCTCTGGTAGCGAAGAAGATTTTTTGCTGTCTGGGGGCAACCCTGTTGCGATCATTTTGCTTCTCACTCAAACGCCAAATGCGACAATTTCTTCGCTCTGCTTCCCCCACCTGGGGAATCCCCGAGAGACGCACTGGTGCATGCTTGGCCTCCCGGTCTCCTTTATGCTTATCCTCCACTACCTCTAATGCAGAGGCTCTTGCAGAAAGCCAACAGTTTGGGGAGCAGAATGATTCTCATTTCCCCATTCTGGCCTCGTCAGCCTTGGTTCCCTTATGTATGGTCTCACAAAGTGAATCCGCCCTGGATTCTAGATCCGATCCCGGATCTCATTTCCCATCCTCAAGGGCTCCTGATTCCGAATCTACACACCTTGAGATTGGCAGCCTGGCTGCTCCAGTTCCATCCTTGATTAGGACTTCCGGTATCTCGTCACCTGTCAAGGCCATTTTAGTGGCGGCTCATAAACCTTCCACTAGGAAGGTTTACCAGAGCAAATGGAAAAGGTTTTCTGTTTGGGCGACTCAGAACAATGTTGATCCTTTTTCTGCACCAATGTCTGCGGTACTGGACTTCTTAACAGACCTCTTTCATCAGGGGGCCAGTTCTTCCACGGTAAAGGTACAAATGGCAGCGATTTCCCATTATCATGTGGGTCATGAGTCAGCTCCCCTCATGACTGCAAAACTTTGCAAGACCTTTCTTAAAGGAGTTTTTCTGTTGAGGCCCCCGGTCAAAGAAGCTGTGCCACCTTGGGACCTATCTTTAGTCCTACAGGCCCTTACTGCTCCTCCCTTTGAGCCTGCAGCTTCTGTAGATCTAAAGTACCTTTCCTGGAAGACTGCCTTCTTGGTAGCCATCGCCTCAGCCAGAAGAGTGTCGGAACTCCAGGCTCTATGCGTCAAACCGCCTTACCTCTCCTTTTTTCCCCGATAGGGTGTTCCTCAGGACCAATCCTTCCTTTCTTCCAAAAGTTTCTTCGGAATCTAATATTAACCAATCAATAAATTTACCTGTTTTTTTCCCCAACTATAAAAACAAAGGAGAATATAAGCTGCATTCTTTAGATGTTCACAGACAATTGCGCTTCTACATTCACAGAACGGCTGGTCATAGACAATCAGATCAACTGTTCGTCTCCTTTGCTAAATTTGCTATGGGTAAAGCAGTCTCCAAAGTCACACTGTCGAGATGGATTGCTAATTGTATTTTGCAGGCTTATGAAACTTCAGGTAGGCCTGCTCCTCAGAGGGTTACAGGTCACTCTACTAGGGCAGTTTCCACTTCAGCCGCTTTTAAGTCCCGAGTGCCATTGGATGATATCTGTGCAGCAGCCACTTGGGCCTCGTCTCATACCTTCATTTCTCATTATAAGGTGGATGTTGTTTCCAGGGGGAGAGCATCCTTTGGCTCAGCGGTGCTCCGGAACATCCTTCCATGACGGCCGCCCAAGATTTAGGTAGCTGGGGACTCTGTCCCACAGGTTGCAGACAAATGAAGTCTGCCTACTTCAGATTTAGAAGTTATGTACTCACCATAACGTTCCATCTGAGTAGGTGACTTCATTTGGATGCAACCACCCCCCCCTCCATCCCCCTGACCTATATAGAGTAAGAGTTTATTCCTGTGTTCAGGTATTTTTATACTAGTATTCACTAGGCAAACTCAATCTGAGGTCAGTTAGGGCTTGGCAGGGGATTATGGGTAGAGGGAGGAGCTAGGAGCTCGGATCCTAAGCTTTTGAAATGCCGGCTCGGATCCGAAGTTGGATCCGATACCCACAGGTTGCATCCAAATGAAGTCACCTACTCAGATGGGACGTTATGGTGAGTACATAACTTCTAATTTTCCAAGGGTACAGATTCCACTTTCATTCCATACCAACCCCAAACGGTTGGCCAGATCTACCCCAAAATCAGTGGGCAGAGGCTCAAAAGCAAATTCTCTCGCTGTTAAGCATGAGAGCTATTCAGCCTGTTCCAGAAGAGGAAAGGGGACAAGGTTTCTACTCAAGACTTTTCCTGGTGCCCAGAAAAGAGAACTCCTGGTGTTCTATCCTGGACTTCTGTATCCTAAACACATTTTTGGTGATCCCAAAATTCAAGATGCTAACTCTTCATCAGCTGCTTCCTATGCTAGGCGAGGATGCCTGGTTGGCAACACTGGATTTAAAGGAAGCCTACCTGCACATCCCAGTAAAGGAATCTTGCAGAAGATACCTACGCTTCAAAGCAGGCTACATGCACTATCAGTTCTCTACACTGTCGTTTGGCTTATCTACTGCGCCCAGGGTATTCACAAAGTGCCTAGCTACAGTCATTGCATTTTGCAGGCAAAGAAATATGCAAATATATCCATACCTGGACGATTGTCTAATTCAGGCAGAAAGCCAGGGCATACTATTGAATCATCTGGCATTTATACAAAAATTGCTAATTTCTCTGGGGTACACCATAAACGAAAAGAAATCACATCTTGTACCCTGCCAACAAATTGTATTCCTGGGAGCAAGCTTGAACACAACTTCCTAGATGGCCTTTCTCACACCAGAAAAACAAGTTCATTTGACAGCCTACTTCAGACTACTGGCCACAAAGACCCAGCTATCTACAAGGAAAATACTGCAAGTCCTGGGGTTCATGGCCTCCTGCATTCTCCTAATTCCATATGCAAGACTGCATATGAGGAAACTACAATGGTATCTAAAAAGCCTACGGTGTCAACATTCTCAGGATCTAGAAGCAATGATTCCTATCATACCTTGTCTACAGATAGAGTTCCTTTGGTGGGCAGAGGCCTGTCACCAAAACCAGGGACTGCCATTCACTCTGTCCCCTGCCGCCCAAACCCTAACAACAGATGCATCAGACTATGTATGGGGGGCTCACTTGGCAGGGAAGTGCAGTCTAGGCAAATAGATCCCAAGTCAAATGCACCTGCATATCAATCAAAAAGAAATGGTAGCTATACAGAATGCTTTGACAGCCTTCAAGGACCACATTCTTCCAGGGCAATTAATGGTAAAGACGGACAAACACCACTGTTATGTGGTACATAAACAAGCAGGGGGGGGGCCCACTCATACCCTCTCTGCAGACTAGCCATGGCTCTGTGGAACACAGCCTTGAGCTACCATGTGCACCTACAGGCTCAATTCCTGCCAGGAAATCTAAATACACTGGCAGACGACCTAAGCAGAAATCTCATGGACCCACACGAGTGGAAACTGGAACCAAAGATATTTAACATGTTGAGAAACAAATGGGGGGAGCCCAGATATAGACCTGTTTGCCTCCCCCCAGAAATACCAATTGGAAAAATTATGCACAAGGACTCCCCACAAACAGGCTTGGAAAGTGGATACCCTGTTCTTCACCTGATTTTATGCCTTTTCCCCTTCTGCCTCTCCTCTCCAAGGTACTACTAAAGATCAAACAGGACAAACCAAGGATGATACTTATTGCACCAGACTGGCCACGCCAACACTGTTTACCGCCTTTTGCACAGTGTGTCACTGCTGGCACCATGGCACCTACCTCAGACCCCTGTCCTGCTGTCCCAGCAGGATGGCCAGATTCTGCACCACACAGAGATCTCTCTGTTACCATCCCTCAGTAAGCAAGTGTTTGATGTCATTCTGGAGGCAAGGAGGCCTAGTACTAGAAAATTCTATGCTGAAAAATGGAAAATATTCTGTTCCTGAAACCAAACTCAGGGGATGGGGTACAGCAGAGCCCAATTTACCTCAGATTCTTCAATACTTAATTGAGATGCTGCACAAGGGCCCATCCTTTTCCTCCATCAGAATTCATGCCTCAGCCATTTCAGCTCATTACAACACAGAACCACGCCTCTTCTATCATCCACTGCTGAAGCAGTTCCTCAGAGGGGCCAAAAACTTAAGACCACCCAGGAGAGCCCCTACTCCAGCCTGGGACTTTAACTTTGTATTGGAAAAACTCACTCTACCTCTTTTTGAGCCAGTTGCATATGCAGAGTTGAAATTCCTTTCTTGGAAAACAGCTTTCCTTTTAGCCATCACTTCAGCAAGAAGGGTGTCTGAATTACAGGCCCTCATGGCAGTGGAGCCTTTCATCATTTTTCATGCAGACAGGGTGTCCCTCAGGACCAATCTCTCCTTCATGCCCAAGGTGGTATCCAGTGTGGCCCTTAATCAGTCCATTCATTTGCCAACCTTCTTTTCTAATCCACAGAACAAAGGGGAACAAATATTGCACTCCTTAGATGTGCACAGACAACTTAGGTTTTATTTGGACAGGACTAAACCTCTCCGAAATCTGAACAACTGCTGGTTGCATTTGCTGCAGAGGCAGAGGGGAAGGCCATAAAGCAAACCATTTCTAAATGGATAGGTCATTGCCTTCATTTCTGCTATAAGCACTAGGGAAAACCTACCCCACAGGGGATTAGACCACATTCAACCAGGGCTTGCATCTACCTTTACAGCCTTTCTCAGAGGTGTCTCTACCAGGGACATAGTAGAAGCTGCTTCCTGGAGTTCTGTACGGTTTACCTTTAAATAGGCGATTGCACTTTGTCGAACGGCCACTTCTTCGACGTGTTTTGCGTGAACCGAAACCGCAAAAATTTTTAAATGTCAAAAAACATTCGACTTTCGACATTACCGGCCGCACAACACCTCCACACCCATGCTACCATGGGTCAAAAAGGGGTGAGATTTTGCCGTTCGCACATTCGGAAGTCGACTTTGGTGACGATCGCATTTCGACCTCCGCGCAAGTTGCTTCGCCCATATCAGGATCGGCATTATAAAGGTAAACCGTTCTGTACATACCTTCATCAAGCATTACCATTTTCCAATTTTTTCTAAATCCAGAGCTGGCTTTGTCACTGCAGTCTTGCAGGGCCTTATAGCTGGTCCTAATGCGATCTGATTTCCTCCTCCCAGCCTTAGCTTTGGGAATCTACCCAAATGTAATGACTGCAACAGTGAAACACAAAGAACATAGTACAGTTGTGTACACTTACCATAAATGTAGATGTTCGAGTTTATTCACTGTTGCAGTCCTAGTTACCTTCCCTCCAGCCCCCTGACTTCTATTGGCTATACCTCTATTCTTGCTTTCTATGCTTAAAGCTTTTTGGTGTATTTGCTTTTTTTGTTGGAGGTGTAACCTTGTATATATAATTGCTTCCCATTATGGGGGCACCTGATATCTGGAGCAAGAAAATTGATGTAATGGCGTCGACTGCATGCTTTATTCCGCTGACTACCTGACGTCGTGGAGAATGAGACAGCAACCGACGCAGGACCCAAGACTTTGATAATCAGGCCGACTGAGGGCTACTGCTAGCAGATAACCCAAATGTGATGACTGCAACAGTGAATACACTCTAACATCTACATTTATGGTAAGTGTACACAACTGTACTTTTTCTGGATTAATTTAAGTCTTCTGAAATATTCCCTACTAAGTTTTATTGTTGATCCTTCATCAATTCCCAAATGCTCAAGTTTTTATATCACATTATTGTCCCAAACTAATGTTTTCCTTGATGCCAGCACTGCTTTCAGTAATTAAGATTAGTCTTCTGAAATATTCCTTATTGATTTTATTCACATTTTTTTCATGTTTTATTGCTGATCCTCCATCGGTTCCCAAGTATATATGCACTCCCTCATGCTCATATTATTTTATATCAGATTCCTGTCCCAGGCTGATATTTCTTTGGTGCTGTAGCTTTCCTGCTTTAAATGTTGCTTTTACACATTTATCAAGACCAAGTGACATACTTATATCACCACTGCAGCAGATCTCCTTCCTGCAGAATATCTGCAAAAAGCTGTAAATGCCATAGCCTACCCCATCTCCATTCTGATTAACAGAACAATCTCTGAGGGTACTATTCCTTCTATTTGGAAGATTGTGCATATTATCCCCCTTCATAAAGGTGGAAACTCTAGGGAATTATCCAACTACAGACCTATTGCTATACTATCTCCACTGGCAAAAATCATGGAGAAATGCATTCATAAGCAACTGTTAAAACACCTAATAGATGACTTATTAGCTAACTGCCAACATGGCTTCAGGCCATTTCACAGTACTACTACTGCCCTTTTATCCTTCTCTGACTGTATAAACAAAAATCGCAATAACACTCTATCCTCAGCCCTCTTTATTGATCTCTCTAAAGCCTTCAATATGTTTAACCACCAACTTCTCATAAACATACTCAAAAACCTATCTGTTGATGCACTGGCTATACAATGGTTTCAATCCTACTTAAACAATAGGCAACAAGCAGTTCTGTGGGAGAACAACTTATCTCCCCATCTCCCCATTGCACTCTGTGTCCCCCAAGGTTCTATACTTGGGCCTCTTCTATTTTCATCAACGACCTGCATACTGTAATTCCTCAAGCTTCCATAATACAATATGCAGATGACTCCACATTAATATGCTCAGCCCCAACTCCATCAGACCTTCAGTCTCTCACCCAAAAAGTGTTTAACATAGTTGAGGAATGGTTACTACACCAGTGCCTCATCCTGAACCCCAAAAAAACCAAACTCCTACTTTTTACTCCCACCAATAGGGCCACACCACTACACTTTACTGTCACATCGAACAAATGGAACCATCATATCCCCCGACTCTACCACAAAACTCCTAGGGGTACTAATTGACAATAACCTTAACTTTGATAGTCACATTAACAATACCATTAAAACAGTCAACAAAAAACTAGGCTCCCTCTATAGAATCAAATCCTTTCTTACCCCACTAGCAAGATCTACTATTGCCCAGACCCACTTAATCTCTACCCTCCTCTATGCCTCCCCTATATATACTAACCTCTCAAAAAACAACATGAACAAACGGCTGTCTCCTATAACAATATTGCTAGATTTGCAGCAGGCTCTATATTCCGAACCCATCACTCCATTAATTATGAACAACTAGGTTGGCTAGAGTTACCAAATCTACTTCTATTTAAACAATTAACATTTGCCTACAAAATCCTGTATCAACCTAATAACACACCAATTCTTACCAACCTTATCACCCCCTACAGCAACCTTAAAGACCCTACGCTCATCTAATAAAATACTAGTACAAATAGGCAAAACCTACAATAAGGCTGGGGACCCTCTGTTCTCTAATACCGTGGGTAAAACCTGGAACTCTCTCCCCATTGACCTGACCTCCGTTTCTTCACTAACACAATTTAAAATCAGGCTTAAAACCTACCTCAAATCCCATTGGTTATGCACCTGTACGAACCCAGACTAACCTCTCATGTCATTTTTTCACAAAGATACCCGTCTTATTACTGTATATACTAACTGTCTAATGAAAACCATAAATATAACAGGTGTTAAAATTGATTAGATTCTCTATCTATATCCAAAAATGTCTTTCCCGACTATCTACTATGTTAACAAAAGATACTTATACGATTCTGCAATCAAATGTGTTTTGAAGTGAACATATTTCCTTATATTCTACTCTACTCACATCTATACTTTCATGTATCATATAGGTTAATTTTGTATTGTACTTGCACCTGTGAAATTTTGTTTTGTTTTTATATATAATATTGTACTTTACTTTCGAGGAGCTTTTCTCCCCGGGCCTCTGCTGAAACCGGACATGTATCCAGCTGGACTAGCCCGGTCAACAAATGTAAAATAAATAAATAAATAAAATAAAATCTAAAAAAGTTTTGACCACTTGAAGTTGTGCTTTCAGTTCCTCATCTTATGAACTATACAGTTTTAAAGCATCCACAGAAAGAAGATAAGTCTTCTGTGAGCCAATTTGCAGCCATGACCTGTTCTGTAAAGTAGACAGCTTATGGGCAAGACAAAAGCGCAGCGATGATTGAGCCACCCAGGAATATCCTCATTTGAAGTTTTATCCCTGAAATAATAATTTTGTGCTTTATCATGGTTTAATTGCAGAGTGGTTTGCCACTATTTAATGTTACTGTTTAATGGTCGATGTAATCGATTTGTAAGCACTATTTTATCCATGAGTGTGGGATACTGTCAAATTCTTTTTTGTCGTCTATCCATGCCATACTTAGGTTTTTCCCCTTCTTACAGTCCACTATTAAGACTTTAACAACAAATGATCCTTTGTTCCATGTGACTTTCTTCCGTTATCCTTTTGTTCAGTTGCCATGATTGAGTTTTCTTCTAAATGGCTGTAAATTGTGTCTGCATTAATTTTGTTGTATAGTTTATATGTCGCCAGAAGGGAAGTTATTGGTCTATAGTTTTTAGGATATCTTGCAGGTTCATTCTTAAGGAGTATTGTTTTTTCCTATTGTTATCTAAGTTCTGTCTTTTCGGGCTGCACATACAATTAGTTCTTACTCATGACTAATTCTTCATATAAATACGCTAATACTTTTAGCCAGAAGTTAGGTACTGCACCTGGGCCTGTGGTTTTCCAATTATGAGCTTTTCTTAATTTTGTTTCAATTTCTTTGGTCGCTGTTTCATCCCATTTCATATCCTGTGCGTTTTAACTTCCTATTGTTTCTTTTACTACTACTATTCATTCAGCATTGTCATTATGTTCTACAGTATGTTCATAGATATTTCTCCAAAATGTATCTATTTCTTATTTTTTTGGTGTTATTGCAATACATTTTGCCTTGCTTTTCAATTCTCTATAAAACTTGTTTGGGTCATCAGTAAATTGCTTATTTTGTACTTTTCCTTTATTTTTATCTGCATGTCATCTAACTTTTTCTGCCTGTGCTGATATTTTAGTTTATTATTGCGGTCATGCACGATAGAGCCTGATCTGTTTTGATACTGTGCATTGCTTTTATCACGTCTATCTTTCTAAGTATTTTGTTGATCTGTTCCCTCTTTTATACTCTTCTAACAGCGACACTTCTTGTTTTAATTGCTTTATAGCTTTCTCTGTTCGATACTTCCGTGATGGCATTTGAATTCTTCCTTTTCTTTCCCTTACTGCCCTGTGTTTTTGTGGTAAGACTTTATTAATTTAGCTGGACAGTAATATATCCTATTTACTTCTGTTATATTGCATGAATTTCTATAAACAGTCCTAACTACTGTGTTCATTTATTTTATCAAACTTTTAACATTTCGGGTTTTATTGACTTTCTGAAGACTGTTTCTTTCATTGATCTTAATAGCTCTTCTGTTAGATCATTTTCTTCTAAACTGAAGGTACCATTCTTTGTTCCCCATTTCCTGTGGGCATTCTACAGAAAGTTCCAGAGCATCTTCCTGTGTCATATTCTGTTCGGTTTCATCCTGTGTCATCTGTTGCTCTGTCATATGGGAACTCACTGGCCTTTCACTCCACAACACTGACTGCGTCAGAGTTGCCACAGTTTCCTGTTCCTTCCCTTGCTGTGCAACTCCAAATGAAATTTTGTACTGCCTTCCTGTAGAATGCTCCAAAGTATCTTCATATGGTTTCCTGCTCCACTGGTTTCTCCTTAATTTGGGTATCATTTGCTCTGTCGTACTGTGGTGGTGTTACAGTTAGATTTTCAGAGGTTCATAAATTAGTACTACTCTAACTGCTCTTGTGGGCCCTTTTAAGCGTAGCCATTTACCCCAGATGAGAATCAAACCCTGCACCTTGTGTCTTTAAGACAAACACCTTATCCATTATGCCATCCTTTCTACACTGAATCCTTCACTTCATAGGTAATCCATAACCTCAGTTTCTATTTCTTTAATTTCTCCATTACTAATAGTCTCTTCTACATTTCCTCTCTGTTTTCTTATTTTTTGTATTGTAAAGCTTTTTATATCTGGATGCCTTTGTATTTCTTTTCAAATATCTTTGGTGCTGCTCTTTCTGTTTTTTAGTTTTGCTTTCTCCTTTGCATAAATATTGCACCATATTAAATCTCTCTTTCTTTCCCATGTCCATATTTCTTCAGATATCTCCTGCCTCTCCTGTTTTTCCTTACTTGGGGGAACGTGTTGTTTCATCATGCTGTGGCTTTCTAAACTAAATCCTTCACTTTGTAGGCATTTCATAACTTCAACTTCTGTTTTTTTTAACTTCTACTTTACTAATCTTCTGTTCTTTGTTCCCTCTTCGTGATCGTGTTTTTTGTTTTGTGAAATTTTCCTTATCTGGAGGCCTTTGCTTGTATTTCTCTTTGAATATTATTGGGGGCTGCCTTTTTTGTATTGATTAATTTAGCTTGCTCATTTGCTTAAATATTGCACCATATCAGATCTCTCTTTCTTTTCCATGTCCATATTTCTCTTTTATATCTTTCAAAAATCTCTCATTTCTATTCTTTGTATTTTTGCACTTCCTCAGTCGCCTCTTTTTCTGAACAGCCCAAAGTTTCTTGGTTTTTATGTTTTTCATAATTGCTGTATTAACAAACACAAATTTGCATTTGAAGCTTTTGACAGTTTTCCTTGTGCAGGTATTTTTCTTTCCTCTAATTTCTCTCTGTCTTTTTGTACATCTTCTGTTGGAAATTTTAGGCTTCTTGCATAATAGTAACAATATATAATTTCTTTCTTATAGGTTCATAGGTAGGTGCTAGGCTATTGCCCCTAGGGCCTATATAAGCCCAGCCAAAAAGGTACCCTGGCTTTCGCCACCGAAGAAAATTATTTTCCTGTACCCCTGTCGAGTAGAGCCACAGAAGTGATCCCCGGGGTGAATTTCCTATCTCCCATCCAATCATCAAGATTTTTCTTGAAGAGTGCTAATGAGGAGCTTTGTTTGATACAGATATGTAGTTTGTTCCAGAGTGTGGGAAGTCTCTGGGACAAGAATCTATCCCTCCAGCATGTTCTGTTTATTGTTGTGACAAGGTTTAGGTCCCTAGAGTGTGTAGCTCAGAGGGCTTGGGATTTCTTTAAGTGGAGCATGTCCATCAGCTCTGGATTTGACATAGCTTTGTATGTTAGGCAGAGATCGCCTCAGAGTAGGCGATGGAGTAAAGCTGGAGTTTTTTGAGACGGTCTGCGTAGGGCATCTGTTTGAGGCCGTAATCCTCTGTGAGGTATTTCTGCAGCCTTTCAAGTTGTTGTAGATGTCTTGTGAGGTACATACCAAAAGGGGCACTGTATTCTGTAGTGGGGCTATATTCCACTCTATCTTCTCTATAGCTCATTTTTGGCCTATCAGTTTTTCTGATTTTTTGTGGATTACTGCTTCCTTCTACCTTCCTCCCCCTAAGCCTGGCCTAACCCCATTGTAGGAATGTTTCAGTGTTTTGAGGATTCTACGCTGTCATTTTTTCCAGTTCTGGCAGCAGTGCTCCTGCCAGGATTGGGCACTTTTTTTCCAGGGACTTGTGCACCCATCTATCTTTTTTTTTTTTTTTTTTTTTTTAACCTACGTCTGTCCATGATATATGCTGTATAAAATCCGCTTTATATATCAGTGTCGTCTTACTGAGATTTTGTGAAAAAACAGGGTCCACCTTATGAAGGTACTCACCACGACTTGAGGATGAATTCATTTCCAGTGATAGTACTCACCTTTTCTTGCTGATTTATCATCTCATTGGATATGTTATCTCAGGAATAACAGAGCATCGTTTTCTTCAGACATATTTGGATAATTTAGTTGGGTGGGTTGCAGAAAATGTGTGTTATATACTTTAGATGAAGCATGATTACCCATATTCAGTGAATGATAGCATTCGGGAGGTTATTGCTGCAGTGGATTTGGGTATTAAAATTAAGTTTTTGTCCTCGTCCTTGATGTTAGAAGATGTTGCAAAATAAATATAATTTTTAGAAGTTTGAATAGTAGAGGTCTTGCTTCCAATTTATAAATCTGTGATCAGACCTGTTATTCACTATGGAAAGTCAGTATCTGTGTGTACAGTATATTACAGTTGGCTAGACTGGAAAGATAAGATATTTTACAAGAAGGATTCATGGTGTGATGTGAAACAATTATCATGACTGTCTTAAGCTGCTGACTTTGTGTATAATTAAGTATGGGTTACTTAAAGGTGATCTAATTATAGTTTCTAAATGTATTAATGACAGGAATTTTGGAAATCTTGTTGGTATTAAACGAACACACTTGGTGTGGTGCACCAGTTAGTGTTGCCTCACAGCAAGAGGTTCTCCGGTTCGATCCTCGGCTGGGGTGCCTTCTGTGCAGAGTCTGCATGGTCCTCCCTGTGGTCGCGTGGGTTTCCTCCAGGTGCTCCGGTTTCCTCCCACATCCCAAAGACATATTGTAGGTGAATTGGACACACTAAATTGGCCCTAGGTGTGAGTGTGTGCCTTCTGTGGAAGGCTGGGCGCCGGGCTGGCAACTCAACACTGTAAAACTCCACTGCCAATCATGAGCGGACAGGTGATCCGCTGTGGTGACTCCTAACCGGGAAAAGCCGAAAGAAGAAGATTAAAAGAACACACATTGAATATTAGAAATAGTAATTATTTTTTTTGGCATTTATGATTAGGTACACCGATGTCCCTCTTACCAGACTGAGTAAGAAGAAAGTCACAGTTAGCTGTCTCTCCAGGGCTGGGTCCATCAAGTCATGCAGGTACCAGTATGAGACTGTCATAGTCCATGCAAGTGTTAATGACCTGAGACGTACCTCCCTTGACTATATGAAGGAAAACATAATTGAGCTTGCTGATTGTCTCTCAGGCAGGTAGGAGCCTAGTACTGAGCAGCATACTACCATCTCCAAGGATGATGCCACATTACCAACAGAAAATTATTGATTTTAACAATTGGCTTAGCTTCTGGAGTCAGTTCAGGGGTACATTACTTGACAGCCTGGGAGGACATGGTTGACAGACCACTCTGTTTTGCCAGGGTTGGTCTGTACTTATCCCCTCTAGGCTTTCTGATATTGGCAAAGACTTTTTTCTATGCCCATAGTGCCTTTTTTTAGGCATTGCCAAACTGATATAACTTCCAACTTAACTGAACTTATGAAGAAATATCTGAAGGTGGTACTGCTCAGTACTAGAAGTCTTAACAAGAAACTCCACTCCCTGAAAGCCTTCCTCTGTGTAGACATCTGTGTAGTTGCAGAGATATGGTGTAAAGTTGCGGAGAGTACCCCAGCAACGCAAGGTTATAATGCCTTGCACATCTGTAGACCAGCTGCTGCACAGGAGGGAACTAAATGTGGAGGTGTATGACCCACTGGAACTCGCATGTGCAACTCACCATAAACGGGGTTTCTTACCATATCCTTGTGACCTATAGATCCCTCTCCATGCAGCAAGAAACCCATACTACCTATTTCAGTGTACTAGAGACCCTCACCGCTCATCCCAATACGATATTCATTGGGGATGTGAACTACCTATCTATAGATTGGGAATCCTACAACATTTCTAATGTACAAGCCCAACAATTCCTAAACTTCATTGATACCAACATCCTGGAACAGTTGGTCCATTCTCCTATGAGGGGTGCATACCTCCTTGACCTTGTGCTAATGGACACAGAGGATTGATATTTCTCACCCAATATAATGTCTTCGCACATCAGATCTGACCATAAGTCAGTATTGCTTGAAATGAAAATTAAGTCCGGGGACCCAGTGAATCCACAAACCTTTAGGAACTGTTCCAAGGCTACTCTCTCTCTCTACTAAGCAGCACCTTTTGCTAAATTCAGAGCACCTCCAAACCCAGTAAATATCATAGGATATGTTTGCCTAGTTACAAAATCTCTACAGCCATATTGATAGCTGTGTAGAGTGAGCTGTGCCCACTTGTGTTAAGAATAAGAAAAGCCACCTTGGTGAAATCACAATATCAGTCAGTTATATAACAAAATAAAAAATCTTGGCCAAAGCATAGGAGGAACAAAGCCATACATACTAAAAGCCCCCTGACTAATTTAAGCAGGCAGCTAAGAGGGTAATTGATACTTCCAATGCTAAATTTGAAGAAAAAATAGCTTCTCAGGGAATGGACAGCCGCAAAGTTTGCTACAACTTTGTTTCCTCAGGGGAAATACAAAACAAAGCGCAAAATTTATTGTGAATGGCATCACCCACACTGAACACAG
Organism: Protopterus annectens; assembly: GCF_019279795.1. NCBI lineage: Eukaryota > Metazoa > Chordata > Ceratodontiformes > Protopteridae > Protopterus > Protopterus annectens. The sequence continues at coordinate 40,480,046 of NC_056750.1, forward strand.
AGGCTATTGCCTACCTTTTGTCTGACAGGTTCAACTCAAATTTCTACATGTGATAGTCCAAAGGAAGTACCGCATACCACAATCCCTCCATCTATTACTAGGGAATAGGTCAGCACTGCACATTCCAAGGCCAAAAACACTGCATCAGTGGTCCCTGGATGCTTACTAAGTAGCATGAAACATGACCTCTCTGGTACACTTGAATCATTTTTCAGCTGGAGCCTACAGTCAGGTTTTGTGCTCAAGGACTAGAAGATGGCTGTAGTCATTCCCATGCACAAAGGAGGTCCAGACACTGATCCAGATAACTGCAAGCCTACATGTCTGACCAGCCTCATATGTAAGACCATGGAAAGAATCATCATGGACATGACAAAAGCTGGACTTGTCACAGTTTAGCTTTGTTAAAGGAAGGTCATGCCTCTTTAATCTGTTGGACTACTTTGAGAGAATCACCAAAGCAATGGATGAGAGCAATACAGTGCACACGGCTTACCTCGACCTGGACATGCATTTTTTTTTGTAATACCCAACTCAGGCATTATAGATAAGCTCACTAAATTAGGTATAAACCCTTTCATTATCCAATGTATAGCCAGCTGGTTCACTGATAGGACCTAAGAGGTCAAAACGAGTGAGGCCACTTCCACCAAGAGGCCAGTCACTGGTGGAGTCCCCCAGGGCTCGGTACAAGGCCTGCTCCTTTTTGGCATCTGTTTCTTTGAAATGAAAGCAAATGCTGAAGGTTTATGGCTGACTATGTTTGCAGATGATTGCAAGCTGTTATCGACTCCCTTGCAGACACTAGCATTCTTCAAGAAGGCCCATCCCTGACCAACAAATTGTGCCAAAGCCATGGTCTTAAACTTAATGCAAAGAAATGCATAATTGTACCTTTCTGGAAGTCAACCATCCTGGCTAATTACCATGTTGATAATACACCCCTAAGAGGCAGTCCAGCTGTTGAGGATCTGGGTATGCACTTAGACAATAGCCTTATCTTTGACCAGCTCTTAGTCACAGAGGTGAGGAAATCATTTTATGTTGAGCAACTTATAAGTAAGAAGATGGCATCTATGTCCAAAGAGGTCACTATCCCACTGTACTCTGCCTGCATCAGGCCATAGAGTACAGTGCTCCTTTTGGTGTGCAACTGACTTAGCACATCGAGTATCTAAAGTGACCTCAGACATTCCTTACCAAAAAAAAAAATACAAGGCGTAACAAAACTGCCATACCCAGAGCACGTTAAAGTCCTTTCCCCAGACTCCTGCTGAGGAGTGATCTGTGCCTGGCTTACAAGGCATTTGCAAATCCCACACTTATACATCTCATGCATATTCTCATAAGTGAAGACAGTACCAGAAATGCAATGTCTAAAGACCTGAATTTCATCTGTGACTTAAACGATGCATGCTGGACAGAGAGAGAGAGAGAGAGAGAGAGAATGTGTCCCAGAGACTTCCCTTCCTATGGAACAGGCTTCCCTTCCATGTGAAGCAGAGTTTGTCTGTTACCCAATTTAGGTGCAGCCTAGATTGGTGGATGGGGAAAAAGAAATTTACACCAGGCCTAGCACCCATGTCCCTTATGGAAAGAGGTAACTTAAAAATGTCTGGCTCTCAATGTCCTATTTGGATATAGGATGGTATTATTTCGGGAAAACTTGGCTAGGCTTAGAATTATCCCTGGGTCTTTAGCCTAGTAACAATGTATGGATCTAGGAGTCTCTCAGTGCTTCTCCTGTGAGGGATGATGTCTTTCATCAGAGGGCTAGTCAGTAGTGGAATAGTATTCTTTATCAGTTAGGAAATCAGGATCATTTAATTCATTTAAGGTAAAGCTGGGTAAGTGGAGGAGTATGATAACTTTTACTATGGCTTTGTATGGTGGCAGGCTGTTTGGCCTTTTTTAGGCAGTGAGCTTGATTTCTTTAACATTGAACATTAGTACAATTGGGATAGGAGAGCACATAGTAGCACATCATTGAGTGATTTCATTGGGAAAGCAATGTATTTGCTCTGCAGGAATGAGACCGATATCCCACAGTGTTTTACTGTACCTACAGTGTACTGTGGATTTCCTGACCTGATTTACTGGCACTAGATAGTAACCTCTGAATGGCTGCTTGCATTGAGGAAGCAGTTTAATTGATCTGTGAAGTGGGACAAATATCTGACATTGTATTAAAGTAATACTGTTGATTGCCTGAAGAACACTGTGATAGGCTGAAAACACATTGGATTTCACTGTTTCCCAGTGAGAATTATGTATATATTTCCCGTTTTTGTGTCCGAGTCAAAGTTTTTTTTTTTTTTTTTTTTTTTTTTTTTTTTTTTTTTTATAGAGCTCCACACATAAGGAGGAGTCTATAGTGAGGGGGTGGCAGTGTGTTGTGTGTGTTTTGTGTGTGTATATGTGCATCAATGTCACTGTATGTTTGAAAAGAGCTGAAATGCATTCCTGTGAAGCGAACTTATTTCACTTGATCATGGCCATTACATGTGCTCATCAGTAAAAACTGAGTGATCTGATGTTATCAGTGTCATTATTCATCATGGATGGGTCTTGAATCCGACCTCGGATGTGAGCTGGCAACTGATGAGACGGATCCAGAGCTCAAGCTCTTCCCTTTCCCATGATCCCTTGCTGACCAACAACCTCAGATCTTGTTAGTCGCGAAAACGCTCGGATGTGATTTCCAGCAGCTGAAGCAAAAGATTACAGATAGGTGAATTAGGTTTTCTTTGTTGGGGATTTTTTTTATTCTTCATAGTTGTACCCTGTATTCCCTTATCTCTTTTCTTAGTAGTTAGGTTTTCCTCCGCTCCTGTAGTTCTTCTAAATTTGTCTCTATCAGTTCTAGCCTTTTTCCTGGGTCCCTTCCCTTAGCATTAGGTTAAGGGTTTCCTTAGCTGTCCCCTTCCCCCTTCTGCACCGTTCTTTCCCCCTTTTGTTTTTCTGTGTGTGTGCAACATGTCTGACAAGCCCTTGGGCATTAAGAGATGCTTCTCGTGCAGTTGGAAGATGGTTCATTCCGACTCACACTAGGAGTGTGTTTACTGTTTAGGAGAGAGTCACCTGGAGGTTGAATATGACATCTGTGCTGCATTCAACCCCAGGGCTCTCATGGATTATAGAAATAAACTCCTGCTTAAGGGAGTTGCCAAAGGGAGACCTCTTGCCTCCAGTTCCCCCTCTGAAGCCCCTTTGGATGCCAAAGGAAGACCACCTCCTCTTCCTCAAGGTGCTCTCCTGCAAAACAAAACAAGGCTCTCTGCTCGCAGATCTCCGGATCCAAGCCCAGCCTCTTTGGTTTTGGATCTGGGCTCTTCAGTTCCAAGTGTCTCGGGTCAGTCCATTGGATCTGAGGCCTGGATCCTCGGTGGCCCTTGGATCCAACTCTGTACACTCCGGCTTTGGCTCTGACACGTTTGTCGGATCCATCTTCGGTGCTGACGAAGCAATCTGATCCGAAGGTCTGGTCGGATCCAGTCATCATAGACCGGTCTAGAAGTTTGGGTCCGAGGCATAGGAGTCAGTCTAACTCCCAAGACTGCGGGACAGTGTCAAGGTTTTTGGCCAGGTCAAGACATCCTTTGGTGTCCTCCAGCTCTTCAAGAAGTCTGCTCCCTGCTGATATGGATAGGATGAAGAGTTTCCTCAAAGCCCAAATCAAGTTGGGTTTGTTACCATCCCCAGCTCAGTTGCCCAGGGGATCTTCTCCATCTGCGGGACTGCACTCCCCACCCCCCCTGGGTTCCGATTCCAAGATCAGAGCATTTTCTATGAGAAGTATTGTCAGTGTTGAACACCACCCCCCCCCCCCTGCCGACAGGTCCATGCCGTGCTCTGTTCCGGTGCCCTTGTAACTGGCTGCAGGTCATCCCCACAAGGTCTACGTGGGTTCTTGGAGAGTGGGGTCGGGCCCAGAGTTTTCAGACCATTCCCTCTCCTTGGGGGCTTCCTCGCTGGGCAGCTTTAGGCCAATATCGTCTGGGGATGTCGGCATTGGGTTGGAGTCCCTCCTTCCTTCCTGTATGACTGTGGCTATGGGGGAGGAGGGGGGGCTTTGTCCAGTCAGTTGGCCTTCAGAGCGGTAGAGGACCTTCTTTGGGTTGAGCAGTTACCTCTCCTTCGTCTCTAGGTACTCCCCATCCCTTCTTTTCTTTGGGAGGTGAGCCTACATTATCCTTCCATGGTCAGCCCTCCCGTGAGTGCCTTGAGACAGGCATTACCCTGCTTGGGGTCCCTGTCTCTTCTGTGTTCTCCCCAGTGCCCACTGTGGAGGAGCCCCCTCAGAAGAGAGCATGCAGGAGGAGGCACTTGGACTCCCTTAGAGAGTCCCTGACTGAGGACATGGGTTTTGAGGAGGGAGATAGGTCCCCCAGGCTTTCATCTGAAGAAGTGTCCTTTGGGGACATCATCAAGATCTTAAATCAGAGGTGGTTGGTCTTCCCCCACCCCATCTTCAGAGGAATCCATGTTCCTGAACGCCTTCGGGATGGGCCCATCTTCTACTTGGGTGTCCCCTGCCCTGCCAGTGAGCTCATAGAACTTATCACCAGGAGGGCATGGAAGGAGCCGGACACAGTGGAACCAGTTCCCAAAAAGGCGGACATATTTCTTAGTCACCAAAAGACAAAAGTTTCTGGAGTAAGAGCATGCCTGTTGATACTATCATGGTGGCTACAGATACCAAGGAGGAGCTCGGTAGACAGAGCTCTATGGTCAGTCCCCCTCAGTGACCTTTAGACTGAGAGTGACCAATTACTTGGCATATTTTACCCAGCTGCAAAGGGCTTTGGTCTCTGAATTCTTCACTTCCCTTTCAGAGTTACTGCCTCCAGAGAGTCTCCAGTTGAACTCCCTGAAGCTTTCTACTCTAACTTCCCTGGCTAATGCTTCGATGAGGTTGATATCCAATACAGTGGAGGCTACCTCTCGAGCGGCGAGCACAAGTTTGCCATTAGATGGCACACATGGCTTCACCTTTGCGGGTTTGTGGAACCTTTTAAAGTGTCATTTTAGTAACGCCCCTTTCAACGGGTCAGCCTTGTTTGGCCCATCTATCAGAGAGACTGACCCGCAGCAAGCAGGAGGGGAAGACTCTGCCCATTGTTGGGATCAAGTTTTTTGCTTTTCAGCAATCCTTTTCCAATGGGATCAAGTTTTCTGCTTTTCAGCAATCCTTTTCCAAGAATCAGAGGGGGTTAGTAAGAAACTTTGATTTTGCAGGGTTCAGGCCTTCCAGGATACACCACAGGAATCCCCTTCTACTGGGGAAGGGGATTAAGTGGTAGACACCACCCTAGAGGCAGAGGAGGTCACCAGAAGCAAGGCTCCCAGGAGCCTTTCTCAGACATGCCCACTCAGCGCTCCTGAGGCACTGCCCGGCTGTTCTACCCTGGAGGCAGTCGGGGGACGACTCTCCCTTTACCCACTAGCATTTACAAGTATCACTTCAGATCAGTGGGTGTTTAAGATCATTTCCAGGGGTTATTTCTTACTCTTCTTCCAGCCACCCTCCAGTTCCAAAATCTCTCACAGACATTCCACCCCACCAGAGGGAGTTGGCCCATCTCGAGGTCCAAGACCTTCTTCAAAAAGAGCCATCCAAGAGGTCCCAACAAGACAATGAGGATCCGGAATTTACTGTCACTTCTTTTTGGTGCCAAAAGAGACCAGGTAGCTGCGTCCCATTTTGGACCTCAGTGAGCTGAACCTGTCAGCCAAGAAGTCCAGTTTCCAGATGATCATTGTATAGTCCATTCTGCCTCTTCTGCGCAAGTATGATTGGATGTGCTTGGTGGATCTGAAGAATGCGTACTATCATATCAAAATCAACAGATGCTCCAGGAGATACTTGCATTTTCAGTTAGGGGTCAATCAGTACCAGTTCAGAGCCCTGCCCTTTGGACTCACCACAGCCCCTCTGGTATTTATCAAATGCATGGCAGTGGTAGCAGCTCATCTTCGGCTGTAAGGATTCTAGGTCTTTCCCCCAGGAGGCGTCAACTGTCTATGGCCTACGACTACACTCTTCACCTCTTCCACGATCTGGGGATCACAGTCAACCTCTCAAAGTCAAATCTTTCACCCTGTCAGAACCTGGAATTTATCGGAGTTCTTCTAGATATGGTGTCAGAGACTGCAGCACCACTTCTTCACAGGGTTCAGATCATTCAGGACTGGGTCATTCAGTTGCTGTCTCATGATCATCCTATGGCTCACTTAGTTTTGCAGGCATTAGGCTCAGTGGCAGCTGGAATCCAGCTAGTGCCTCTTACCAGATATTACATGCAGGTCCTGCAGTGGACCCTGATGGTTCAGTGGTCGGCTCAGGTTTACCCCTTGTTCATGACTGTCAGGATTTCCCGGGTGTGCAAAAACAGTCTTGCTTGGTAGCTTCAGACTCAAGTTTTATTGTTAGGAAGGCCCTTTTGTCTTCTCCAGCCCAAGGCCATGGTGACAATGGACGTCTCCTTACTAGGGTGGGGGGGCATTTTCAGGGAAGGACTGTTCAAGGCACATGGTCCCTGTAGAGACCAAATTGAATATAAATGTCCTGGAGATGAGAACAGTCCTTCTGACTTTGCAAGCCTTTCAGGAGTCTCCCCCGCTCAGGACTATAGCGATTCAAACAGACAACATGGGGGTGGTCTGGTACATCAACAAGTAGGGGGGAACATAGTCTTATCCCCTGTTTAGAGAGGCCATGAGAGTGCAGGAATGGGTGATGTCTTCCAGGTGCTTTCTTCTTGCAACACACATACCAGGTAGTTCCATCGTGTTAGCTGACAAACTCAGCAGGTCTATCCTGAGTCCTCACGAGTGGTCCCTAAACCCATCAGTGGCACATCAGATATTTGACCATTAGGACTTCCTTACTGTGACCTGTTCACCTTCCCTGTCAACCACAAATGCAGTAATTACTTTTCCCTGATCCCCCCAGAAGAGGAGTCTGCCAGGGATGCTCTGGTTCACGATTGGTCATCGCGACTCCTGCATGCTTACCTTCCAACTCCTCTCATTCCCAGAGTTCTGTAGAAAGCCTGTAGCCTGAAGACCCTTATAATCCTTATTGCCCCCTTTTGGCCTCATCAGCTATGGTTCTCCCTGCTTTGGTCTCATCTGAAGCATCCTTCCTGGATATTGGATCCCATTCTGGATCTCATTTCTCACCCTTGGGGGCTTCCTCTACCCAGTCTTCAGTCCCTTTGATTAACCACATGGTTCCTCTATTTCCAGTGATCGTTTACCGGTCCAGGCTTTCTTCTGCAGTGAAGAGTATTATTTTAGCCTCTCAGAAACTGTTTACTAAGAAGGTATGTTTTAGCAAGTGAAAATGGTTATCCATTTGGGCCAGACAGAGAAACCTTGACCTTTTTTCAGCCCCTACTCCTGACATTCTGCTGTTGTTAGCTACCCTTTTTCAGGAAAGGGCTAGTTTCTCCACGAATAAACTTCAGTTGGCGGCCATCTCGAATTTTCCTTTCAACGAGAGTCCCACCTTCTCTTCCAGACTCTGTAAAGCCTTTCTCAAAGGGGTATTTCTCCTTAGACCTCCTATCAAGGATCCCTCCCTACCATGGGATCTCACTTTGGTGTTGCATTCTTTGACACAAAAGCCATTTGAGCCCACTGCATCCTGTGATCTCAAATTCCTATCGTGGAAGATGGCCTTATTGGTGGCTATTACTTCGGCCAAGAGAGTTTGAGCTGCACGCTCTTAGTATCAGGCCTCCCTTTATGATCTTTCATAAGGGTAGGGTATCTCTCAGATTAATCCTTCATTCATTCCCAAGATAGCATCGGAGGCCAACCTTAAATCTATTCAGCTCCCTGTTTTTTTCCCTAATTATTGTAACTAAGGGGAGTATATATTGCGTTGTTTGGACTTCCATAGACAATTACGTTTTTATCTTGAGGACCAAAGACCAAAGTCAGATCAGCTCTTTGTAGCTTTTTCTCAGGCCAGAAAAAGTTTGGCAGTTACCACGGTATCAATTTCCCATTGGATCGTCAGCTGTATTTCCTTCATTTATGACAGCAGGCACATTAATCTTTCAAAACCAGTTAAAGCTCACTCTACTAGGTCGGTGGCTACTTCCATCTTTTTTTTGGCTAACCTTTCATTGGATGAGGTGTGTGGCGCTGCTACTTGCTCTAATCCTCACACCTTTGTTACGCATTATAAGTTGGACTTGATATCTAGGAACAGGGGTTCCGTTGGTTCCACTGTGCTCTGGCATATCTTTTCTTGTGGCCTCCCAGGGTTCATAGTAGCTGGAGACTCTGACCCATCCATAAGAATAATGACACTGATTGCATCAGATAAAGAGTTATGTACTTACCGTAACTTGGAATCTGTGCTATCCAGTGTCATTATTCATCACATTCCCACCCACCTTCCCTCTGTCTTCTGGGGATCTGGTTTTTAGTGCTATAGGCAGTCCTGACTGCTGTTTCCTTATCCAGCAAACTCGATCTGAGGTTGTAGGTCAGCAGGGGATTATGGGAAGGGGAGGAGCTTGAGCTCTGGATCTGTCCATCAGTTGCCGGCTCAGATCCGAAGTTGTATCCAAGACCCATCCATGATAAATAATGACACTGGGTAGCACAGATTCCAAGTTATGGTAAGTACATAAGTCTTTTTTTTTTTTTTTTTTTTTTTTTAATGAGAGTCACTGTTCCAGTTCTGCTGACTGGGACTTATACCAAAGAAGGCCTGACATGTAACACAACTTCCAGAATTTAGCACCTTTCCCTTTTCTGGCTCGATGGACAAACCTCCCTGTAGGACATCGCCATATCCCACAATAAAGCATGCATCCTTCAACAAAATATCCATTCTTTTTGCCCCTGTATTTGTTACATGATCAGTCACTTGTTCAGTTTTGACAGTCTGGCAGTTTCGGTGTGCTCCAGAGGTAATACAGATAAGTACCTTATTAGGAAAGCTTTCTAGGTTGTATTGCACTGCATTTTTATTTTGAGGAAGCAAACAACAATTATGTTTTGGCGTATGCCCACTCAGGGAAAAAATAATGAATATGCATGCAGCAGACATCTTTTACAGGAATTACCATTTGCAGTGTGTTTTCAGTCTGTGGCCTGATCACTGGGTCCCCTAATTGTGCAGTCTGCCAAGACTTAAGTTGCAAGATACTTAGGAGAAGATGAAGTCCCTTCAAGGTATAGAAAAGAAGAGGCTTTAAGCCTTTGTCATGCCCCATTGTCATCATGCATGTCCCACCTTGGAAAAGGGAGGAGAAACATTTTAGAGAAGGAAGAACAAGTCTGTGATGTCCTTGTTAGGCTTGGGGGAGTAAACTCCAGTGAAGCACCTTAATTACCTGAGACTTCTGGCATTGCACCTTTGGTGGCCATCTTGATCTAGAACTGGGCATGTCCTCCTCTGAGTTGAAGAGCCCGGGTGCTCCGTTACAGGCAACTGTGGCAGTTACTTGATTCATTGTTTCTAAAGAGAGGATGGCATTCCATTGGATGGCAGGAACCAGAAATCTGAGATATCAGTCTACAGTCCAAAGCTTCAGAGGTAGCAGTCCCACTTAGAGCACCTAGAAGTCCATACCTAGGATGTCTGCTTAGTCAAGCTCCCTACAGTTGTGTGCCTCATGTAGCAGGTGTTATCCTCTTCCCCTTTACTCCAGTAATGGTTCTTCATGATCAAGATTTTTTCCAGGTTTTGCAGAACCTGTAGCCTGCTCTGGACAGCTTCTCAGTTTTGGAGTCCCCTCTGTTAAAAGAAAGAGAAACCCTTCCTGGACTTGGAGGCATCAAGACTTGTGGCAGTCCTTTCAATCAGTGGAGTTTTAGGAGAGGCGGTCCTGGCTGCCTTAGAGGAACCAGACTCTCAACCAACTTCTCTAAAGGAGCTCAATAGGTTCTGTTATGCTCATTGATCCCACAAATGTTTTTATGAAAGCCCTACAGATGATTTAGTAGGGTTGTGTCTGAATCCTGAACAGAGGTCCAAGATAAATACTCCTGCAAGTGAGGGAAGAGCAGAATCCTTGACATCTTTGGAAGAAGCTGCATATGGCTGTTATGCTGATCTTCAAGATTATCAGTTGTCAGACACAAATGACCATGTACTAAGCAGAACTCTTCAGCAGTCTGAGCACTAACATAGGAGAGAGGCCTGGTGGACATCTGAGGATAAACTGTTGGAATCCACACAGACTATTCCTTGGGTGGTGGAAATGCAATCCTTTAAATGTGGATAAGGTGCTGTGCATGTATCATCCAGGGCAACAGCCATGGAATATGTTTTAGATTACATGCCTGTGTAAGAGTCCAGACCCTGTCAGAGGATGTTGAGGTGTAGCTGCTGATTGCACATTTTAAAGAGGCGCTTCTTTTTAGGAGTCCTTGCAGAAGTGTTTGAGATTGTTGAAGATGGAGAAGATTGCAGTCTTTGAAGCAGATTTTCTTCCTCCCATCCCTAAGCATGACAGGTATTCCTGTAAAAAAACCTTATTACAAGCAAGGTAAGAGCAAATAGTCAAAAGGAACAGTACAAGAAGAGGTGGCAAGGTGACCAGAGAGACAAGCCTTGGGCTGTCAGTGCCAGACCCCACAAATGGGACATGTTATTATTACAAATCTCTCCCTTTCCAACTCTTTCTTGCCCTTTTAAAATAGAGGGCAGATTGGCAAAGTTCTCAGGGAACTGAGAAGAGGTCTTAAAGGAAGACTGGATTGTACAAGTCATCTCCAAGGGTTTAGAATCCTTTCATGTACATTACCTCGGATACTGGCATCCCTGCATTATTTATTGACATTTGATTACTGGGAAAGTCCGACTGGGTAGGTGCCCATTTTCAGCAGAGGCCCAGGGAGAAAAGCTCCAAAGTATTACAAAAATATTTTAAGAATAATAATTTTATGATCTTCAAGAATACAAAGACATCTACAGTTTAAATAATTGTACCAAATTAGACGTTGTGAAAACACTGTCATATAAATTGCATCAATTCTTAATCATGGATTTAATGTTTAGAGAAAATTTATCTGGTTTATAGAGAAAGTCAAGATAAGTTAGTATAATACAAACTGGAATTGCAATATTTAGAAAGAGAGTCAGGGGCGAGAAATTGAAGTAAGGAAGTGAGTGAAGAAGGGAGAATAAGGAGGTATCAGATATGAATAGGTACATGTTTATGTTTAGGGATATAGTTTATCCTGGGGATGAGCAAGGATAGAGCCACATTTTGTCTCTGAAGTCTTTCAGAATTATTTTAAAGGACTGTAGGGAGGGTATTGACCTGATGGATACAGGTAAAGAGTTCTAGACCTTAGTAGCATGTTATGAGTACCTACCGTGGCCAGCAGATTTGATAGGTTTGTGGACAGAGAGGTGTTTTTGGTTACTGAATCACCCAATAGGGAACATTTTTGTGTAGAATGGTATTTAGTGCTGTGACAAATGGATGGATGCTAGGTAATTTTATAAGTTTTTAAGAATTTGTGTACATGTTAGTTAATGGAGTAGTTCTAACAAATTTTGGCTTTATAGTGTTATGCAGTTGTAGGTTTCAAAAGAGGTATTTTCTTCAAACTTAGCCAGTGTTTTGTAGCATTCTTCAAGTTTTGATTTTGACCTGGTGCTTTCCTTTCTTGGAGTAGATCTTCTACCAAGGCATGATAGAGAAGATTCCAAAAGAGAAAGCAAAGCAAAGGTTTCTATTCCATATTACTAGTACCTAGGAAACTGGGATATTGGAGACCCATATTGGACCTCTCCTGTTCGAACACCTTCTTAAAGGTCTTAAAAGTCAAAATGTTTGCTGCACACCCTCCTAACACTCCTGTTCCTTCAGGTTCTAATGGTCATTCTAGACCTTCGAGGATATCTCCTCACATATTCCAGTCTGCAGGGATCATAGATGCTTTCTCAGGTTTAGTAACCAGTCTGACTCCTTGCCCTTTGATTTGGCTACTGCTGTCAGGATATTCATAAAGGTCTTTGTTCTATCATTTGCAGACTTCACTTAAAACAAAACTTATATCTGATAAGATGCTGATTCAGACCTATTTCCAGGAGGAAGAGGTGGAGAAAGCCCTACACTTTACATGGGCTGCTTTCAAGCCTTGGGGGGTCTCCTTTAATCTCCCCAAGTCAAATCTAATACTGTCCAAGAACATGATTTTCTTGAGAACCCTGATAGACTGCATGTGCCTCCTTCTGTTAGGATAAGCTACAGTTCCTGCCATATTACCTCTACATCATGGCATTGAGGACCTATTAATAGCCAAGGAAATTTTGAGTGCACTGGGTTTCTTATATTTTTGAAGGTTTTCTTAAGAAAGCTACTAAAGCCATTAGATCATCTAAGGTTAATCCTGTATAAAGTGAAGGAGGATCTAGGAACTAGGGCTTGTATTTAAAGGGGGGAAAAATAATTTCAAGGTGTTTGGATTAACATTTGCTGTGGCTTAAACAAGATGCATTTAAACCAGTCTTGCACTTAATAAGCTGCCAGGTGTTTATTTGGGAAAGATCTTGATTAAGCTGCTTCTTAAGGGACCGCTATGGGTAGAAACTGAAAAATGTGTATTCTATATGTATTATTTTTATATGAATTTCTGCACAATCCAAACCTGCCTTTAGCAGGATAAGTAGTTATTTATTTATTTATTTTTTTTCTGATGATGACTGCACGTATGGAGGCAGATATCTTGACATGATCTTGTTTTCGTGGAAGGCTACCACAGCTAGTCTAATATATTACTCCTCCCCTAAACTCCTGGCTAAGTCTGAGTACTATCTAACCACAAAAAATGTACATATTGTAAATATCTTAATTGCACTATGTAACAAAAGAATCTATGCCTGCTCTCTAATATGATATTCAGTTGTAAATTGTATTGTCTATACTATGATTGTATCTGTAACTAAACTTTGTAATTGTGGAGCTTTTCTCCCCGGGCCTCCACTGAAAATGGGCTCCCTGAGCCCAGTAGACCCTCCCCGGTCATCAAACTGGAAATAAATATTTTTTGCTGTGAGGACACAGATTATGAGGTTTATTCACTCTAGTCTGTGTTCTGAAGTCACAGTTATATTACTTAGAATGCAAGTAGTGAGATAATACTGTTAACATTGGAAATCATCAGTAGAAGTATCAGTGACTGGTGTGCAGTCGATATTAATATATTTTTCTACATTTGTGTTGCAAAGACTATAAAACGTTCTTGCAAAAATGTAGAGACAGGTGAGATGACAGTGCTTCTAAAAAGTGAAAGTTCATGAATTTTAGATCCCGTCTTTCTCCTTCCCTCCCTCCTTTCTTCATTTGGTCAGTGAGAAAATCATCTTTTCTTGCTTGCAAAGCTCAGCTGATTCGTGAAATTGCTTTCAGTGATTATCGGGCTGTTTCACTTAAAGACTACAAAAGACTCAGTAGGTGTATGGCCCCATGGAAGGAAAAAAATGCAGATCCAAATAAGGGTACACAGTAAAAAAGAAATAAGTGAAACTTCAGCATGCATAAGTTTTGACCCCACTGGATTTGAAATCATAATGAGAGAGTTACAGGTACCATGTTATGTCTGTTTTTCTTGGTGAGGAACTTTTAAGTGTGATTGGCAAAATGAAGGGAGGCAATTTCTGAAGACAGTATTATGAAATTTTGTTCAGGCTCTATGTGGTGTACATAGGTATGCCACAGAGGGTAAGTAACTGGTAAGTCATGACTTTTTAATATATGGAAGTGTGGGGATCATTTGCATTCTTTAGGAATGAAAATACACTTCGGTAAAATAAAATGTTGCATTTAGGATGTAGTTGCCATTTAGTTGTGTGGGAACAGTCAAACCTATAAATCTTGTTGATATATACAAAGGTTGGAAACCTAGGTAGGTCTGTGGGAGTTTGTTAATATGGAGAAGAGTGGTGGTAAGAGGACTGACTCTTGGGACACATTTTGAATCCCGTTTTTATTTGAAGTTTCATTTGGATAAAATTTTTAAACATCCAACTACTATGTTAAGAATGGTTATAGATAAAAGGGATTAAGTGAAAGAGTTGTGGTTGCAAAGGCATTCTACTTTGTGAAAGTCATCAGGCAAAATCCAGATAGCTGTTGTAGTGCTCTTCCCTCTCCACATCCAGTGCTGGTGAATGAAGTTAGAGAATTGAGAATAGCTTGTATTTTTCCTACATTTTCTGTAAATTATGGAGGATTGAAATAAGTCAGAAATCTAAGGAAGTAAAGGTGAATTTTTATCACGAGTTTTTCTGCTGTTCATTTCCATGGAGGGGGAGACGGTGTTTTATATAAAGGATAAGTTAAAAATGTGGTAGAAGGGATCATTTAGATTTTTTTTCCCATTAGAAGAATAACCAGTGTTGTAAGTGGTCTTTTAGAGGTAGCATGTCAAATTAGATGTTGTTTTATAGCCCCTCAATTTATTTTTGCTTTACGTAGAGGAAATAAAAATTGCGATATGTTCACAAGTGAAAGTGTTCAAAATTCTTGTAGGAACTCAGAACGGGAAAGGTGACCAGTGGTTATTTTACTAAGTATGAGGAGGAGGATGCTGCTGTTGATGAACTGTCCTGTAACAAGATTGAAGTTTCCAAATGTGGGGTTTGAGACGTGAGAACTGTTTCATGAGATCAGAGCTAACTTGTTTGACATCTTTACTGGTTGTTTTATCTAGCTTTTAAATCTTTGATCAGATGGAAATGTTTTTACACTGCTTCCAATGTGTCCAGGCTTTTTTTGTGTGTGTGTGTGGAAGTATAGGTCAGCAGTTACGCAGTTGGAATTAGGTTCAGCTGTCTATTAAGAGTTGGAAAATATTTGTTCTGAAAATTTATTAGTTTGATATTAGAGTGTCTGTAGCTAAAAATACCGGAATATAAATAGTACAACAGTCAAAGCTGCTGAGAGTCACAATAGATAAACTAAAATTTGATATTCAAGTTCTCCAGGCTGTTTGTTATACAGAAGTAAAGACTATCCCAATGACAGTACTAGACAAGCCATTGCAATAACGTACTTGCTGTCACCTCACTTATGGTTCCCACATCCTGAATAACCTTCATAGCACCCAAACAAGTGGAACTAGACAGCTTTAACAACGAAATTGCTAGATTTGCTGCCAATCTGCCTACAAGAACTCACTGCTTGCATAGCCTTAAACTAAATATTTAACGATATCTTACATACTCACTTCTTATTGTCACAATCTAATATATAAATCAGAAAACTGTCCAGCAGTACAAAATGCCATAAAACAGTACTCTATAGCCAGAGAACCATGCTATGAAAGTAAACCACATTTACTCACTACCAAATCTGATAATACTGTTGGTTGACTCACTGTGCTGCTCCTGTGTCTCCAAACTTTGGAGCTCCCTACCACTACATTTAAAGCAAATTAAAAAAATTGAGTTTTTTCAAAACTCAACTTAAACATTACCTAAATAATTCCTGGCTATGCTCTGCACCAAAACTACTGCTCAGTTTATTGTTTACTAAGTCACCGCATCCTCCGTGTAATTTTTCTGCCTCCTAACCCACAGTCTTGTTTCAAAATATAAACCTCTCAAATCATTTTTTACTCTTGAAAGTTTAACTTAGCCTTAATCAACTGCTATAATGCCCTGTCTCTCATTTAACCATACATGTCTGCAATACTTTGTCTTCCCACCTCGACTTGATCTTTGGCATCAAATTAATGTATCCAATCTTATTGCTCTCATATTTACTACTGTATTATAATGAAACTTCTGATGTGATGTTGTCCTATCTTGCCTTCATTCTGTACTGGTTGGGATCGGAACCGATCCTCTGTTCCAACTCTGCTTATACAAAAGCTCGAGGACTTCCACTGGCTTGTGGGTGTGACCCTATCCCATCATGCTTAAGGAAATCTCCCCAGATCTCATTTGCTGCTAAACAAGATCGGGTGCTTCCATTCGGGCTCTGGCTAAGTGGAAACTTTCTTTCATTATTTGTGAAAAATAGTACTCTCTAATTAATTATAAAGTTTTATAGTGTTTAGTACGTTAGTTTGAGCTAGTTAGCGTGTTCGCTCTGTTGGTTATTGTTGCTGTTGGCCGTTGTTTCTTCCTTTAGGTCTTTTTCCTTCCTGTATTTTCTCTTCATAAGCCAGATTTGTTTAATTTATAAAACTGCCTTCTTTTTTTCTAGTTAGTTTGCATTTCTGTGGTGTTTGTTGTTGATTAAAAAAACTTATTTATTAATATATTTTTCTTAGTAGTTTTTGTTCTTGCCATTAATACTCTAGACATAATGTCCAAGGGTCCTAAAGAATCCAAACCCTCTGGGTTTAAGAAATGTGATAAATGTAACCAGAAAATTTCGTTGACTGATGGACACACATTTTGTGTGTACTGTCTTGGTGCAGTCCATCTTCAGGAATCATGTGCTCTTTGCCATGCATTTGATCACAGAGTTTTACTTGAAAGGAAGAACAAGTTAATTTTGAGAAGCTAACTAAAGACCCCCTTTGCAGAGGCAATCGAAGAAGGTCAGAGTACATCAAAATCTCCGTCTTCCAGATCAGACAAGTTGGGGGAAAAGATAGTCTATCACTACTGCTCATTCAGAGCCGACACAGAAACAGGATAAAGAATCATCCTCAGACCTGAAGGCTATTGGGCCCAAAAAACCTTCCTCCTCTGCTCCTGCTGTGGTTTTAGGGCCAATGGAGTTTCACATTCAGAGCCAATCCCCAGAACTGGAGCCGATTTCTCCAACTCTCAAATCTCCATTGCTTCAACCTATCAGATCTCCCACTCCCTCCTCTCAATCCTCCAGGAGCTTATCCGATGATGTGGATCGTGTGGTGCGGAGACATTTAAGGACACTATTGTCCACTCCAACCCAGAGGGATTCGGAGCCAACAAAGACCACCCCCCTTTCATCGATTCCTCCTCCGATCCAATCTGGGACCTCAGAGCTGGAGTGTCTGGAATCGTCTGACCCAAGACCTACACCAGGATCTTCGGGCCCGACTACCGCTTCATCTTCCTCGGTTCTATCTGAACTCGAGTGGTCTAGGAGCCAAAGCTCTTCGGTGATGTCCTGGGAGGAGGGGTGGGTCGGACAGTTATCCGATCCGAACTTGCCTCTCGGGGCTTCGGCGTGGCTGAGCTCAGTTCCTACATTGGCCTCGGAGTCAACCCTCTTGCTTCCAGGGATGCCTTCTGTTGCTTTGGAGTGGGGAGCTTCCTTGGACCACGGGCAGGGGGCCTTCGAGGTGATGAGAGTGCTCTCACCTGAGACGGCTCCACCCTCAGGTGCAGACAGTCTTACCCAAAGAGCGCCAGTGTCTGTCTCAGTACCATTGCATCCACACAGATGTGGAGACCCAAAGCCTCCGGATGCCCCATTGGGTGAAACCCTCTCTTTCGAAACCCATCCAGAATACCCTTCTGAAGAGGTCCCTCGAATGCGATTTTGTAAGAGGAAGCATTTAGACTCCGCAGAGGAGTCCATCACTTTAGATTCCGACCTTGTTGAGTCGGAATGGTTCCCTCAGTCACCCTTTGAGGATGTCTCCTTCGCAGACATCCTGGAAATACTTAAGCACAGAAGAGGCTGGAAGCCCATCTAACCATCTGAGGAGGAGTCTGTATACCTGAAGGCTTTCGGGTCTTACCCTTCCACCACTTGTGTGTCTCCACCCTTAAAGTTCATGAATGTAGTTAGTCTAAAGGCGTGGGAGTTTCCAAACTCAGTGGAACCTGTACCTCAGAAGCCAAACAAGTATTGCAACTTCGGGCATGGAGTGTTTTACTAAGGGGTCCCAGTAGATGCTATGGTGGTGGCAGCAGCCACCAAAATGGAACTTTCTGAGACATCCTCGTCTGTCCATCTGCCAAACAGAGAGTCTCATAAGATGGACAGATATGAAAGCGCACTTTTTCTTCAGCGACTTTTGCTCTCAGATTGCTGAATTACCTGACTCATTTTACTAGATTTCAGAGAGATCTCCTGAAAGAGCTAGGAGATACCTTCCAAGACTCTGTAGCTGTGGGGGTTTCAGACAAGGTTTCCTCTCAGCTTTCCATCTTAAATTTAGTGGTCAACTCTTCCATGAGGCTCATTTCTTATGCAGCAGATGGAGCGAGTAAGGCAGCGGGTACAGGAATTTCCCTGAGCAGACATTCGTGGATGCTTTTGTGTGAGTTTGCAGAAGCCTTTAAATCTTCCTTTGTTAATACCCTTTTCGATGGCTAGTCAATGTTTGGGCCGAAAGTCAAAGACACCCTAACCAGGTGTGAACAGGAAAGAAAGACTCTGTCTGCCGTTGAAATCCATTTCTCCCTAACCTTACCCCAGAGGTCAGAAGGGGGGGTGTGGTTTCAAAAATCCCAGAGAGCTTTCCAGGACACGTGGTGATTCTTCCCCCAAGGGCAGAGGGGGTCTGCAAAACCAGGGTGACTGAGAATCCTTCCTTGGTAAGCCCTTTCAGCGCTCCTGAAAGGAGGCCCGTCTGTCCATCTCTGAAGGCAGTCGAGGGTTGCTTATCTTTGTATCCAAAGGTCTGGCTAGAAATTACAAAAGACAAGTGGGTACAAATGATTGTATCCAAAGGCTACTCCATACCCTTTTCCTTCCCAACCCCAAACACAAAAAACATCCCAGATGTTCCACCCAGTCAGAGGCATCGGGCAACTCTAGAAATACAAAAGTTTCTAGACAGAAGAGTCATCTAAGCAGTCCCCGCAGACCAGTTTGGATCCGGAACTTACTCAAGGTTCTTTTTAGTTCCAGAAAAAAGCAGGGGACTAGAGACCCATCTTGGATCTCGGCAAGTTAAGTCCGTAAAAAAAAAAAAAAAAATCAAAGTTCCAAATTTTAACACTGCAGTCGATACTTCCCTTTCTGGGACAAGATAATTGGATGTGCTCGATAGACCTCCAGGATGCGTACTACCACATCAAAATGGACAGGCGATCCAGGAGTCATTTGCACTTTCATCTGGGAGCCAGTCACTGCCAGTTTCGAGCTTTACCCTTTGGTCTCACTGCAGCCCCCAGAGTGTTTACCAAGTATATGGCAGTAGTCACAGCTCACTTGAGGTGCCTTGGATTCCGAGTGTTTCCGTACCTAGACAACTGGCTGCTAACTGCTACCACCAGGCGTCTACTAACAAAAGTGAGAGACACCACCATACAGCTTTGCTGTCACCTAAGGATCACTTTTATCTGTATCATTTTTATAGGAGCAGATCTAGATACAAAACAGATGTTGCCCAAGCTTCCCCTTGAGAGAGTTCAAATCCTATGACATCAAGCCAAAAACCTACTGTCCAAGAAAAAAGTACGAGCAAGAACCGTCTTGAAAGTTTTGGGTACCATGGCAGCAGGAGTAAGTTTGATACCATTAAGCGCCTGCACATGAGAATTTTTCTAGTGGCTACTGTTCACTCAGTGGTACATGCAGAAGCTTGTTTGCGTCTTTCGGCCTGCAGAAGTTAAAACTCCAAAAACCAGTCGTAGTGAAGGAACCACGAAAAGATATGTAGTTGACAAATGTTTAATGTTAAGTTGTCAATCTCGCCTTCATTCTTGCTTGATGGGTTCGGAGCCGATCCTCGGCTCCGACTCGGCACTTGCTTTAGCTCGAGAACTCCTTTTACCAGCTCGAGGCAGCCCCATATCCCATGATGCAAGGCAGGAAGTACCCAGATCTCGTTTGCCGCTTCGCTTGGGAGGTCTTCTCTTTACCAGCTCCTGGTAAGTAGTTCACATTTGTGATATTTCAAGCCCCTTTTAGTTTAAAACTAATTTTTTGATAGTTTAATTTTAATTCTACCCTTTTTCTGACAGAAATCCCTGTCTCTTTTAAACTTTTTGTTAGTCAATTTTCCCTATCCCATCCCCCCCCCTGTTAGGGTGTGTGTGTTGGTGTTTTTTTTATAAAATACCTCTTGGTATTTGTTTAATTTAATTTTGACTGGTGTGTCTGTGTGTGTTGTGTTTAGGCACCATGTCTAAGGAGAGGGTTTCAGGTTTTAAGAAGTGTGACTCGTGCTGTCAGAAGATGTCTCTGACAGACGGTCACACTTCTTGCCTGTACTGTTTGGGCCCTCTTCACCTGCAGGACTCCTGTGCTATTTGTCACTCCTTCAGCCAGAGAGTCCTGCAGGAGAGACGCAACAAGTTGATTCTCAGGGGTCTTCTTAAGCCGGAGGGCTCTCCGGCTAAGTCGGCTCCACAAAAATCAACAAAAACTGCCAAGGCCCAGGCTTCTGTTCCTAAGCCTGCGGCCTCGGCTCCGACTCGTATTGAGTCGAGATCGGCTCCGGCTGGAGCCGATTCTGATCCACTAAGCTTCGGCTCCGATGGCTATCGGTGCCGAATCTGTGTTGACCGCCGATGTCGGCTCCGATCGGCTCCGACACCCATGTGGCGCAGGCATCGGTGTCGGCTCCGATCGGCTCCGACACCGTTACTTTGGTGGCTGTATCGGCTCCCGCTGGAGCCGATACATCGAGACGTTCTGTCGGCTCCGAGAAGTCGGTGCCGACAGGATCAGTAGTATCGGCTCCGATGGCCCATTCCAGGAAGAGGTTGAGGTCTCCTTCCTTGGAGCCGATACTTTCGGCTCCGGCTTCGCCTCTTCTATCGGAACGGAGCCATCGGAGCCAATCTTCAAGGTCATCCAGGTTGTCAGATCATGACCTAGAGAGAGTGGTCAGTAGATTACTCAAGTCACAGGTACTGGCCCAAATGTTACACAGTCCGTCTCAGCAGACGACTGTTGGTCCACACCCCGTTACAGTTCCTCCTTCAACTCTACCCCAGAGTTTGGAGTTGGAGTCTTCGGGCATGGTTACTGCTACGGCTGGAGGACGGATACCCCCTTCTGTTCCTTCAGCCCCTACTCTTATCTCCTCTTCCTTAGAGGGATTCGGTGGTCGGGCTTCCATGGTCTCCTCTGAGGGGGTGAGTGGCATCGGACCCTTGTCCAAGCCCGCTCTTCCCCTTGGAGCCTCGGCCTTGGTGAGCTCGGCTCCGACATCTGCCTCGGAGACTTCCCTTTCGGTGGTTCCTGGAGTTCCTAGCTCTTCGGAGCGGGTTCTCTCGGACCTGCCTGGGAGGGGAGCATTTGAGGTGATGAAGAGTGTACTGGCCACTAGTATCAGTCAGCAGTCTGTTCCCGTAGCTCCTCCCTCTATGGTACCTGTTGACATCTCTGCCACTTCTCTTGCTACAGGACCCAGAGATCCTCCGCCTCAGGTTTCCCCATTGGGAATTTCCCCTCTTCCGAGGATTCTCCTGATGTTTCGGGGGTTCCTCCTAGGAAGATGACTTGTAAGAGGCAGCATGTAGACTCCCGAGTCTGTCACCGGATACTGACTTTGATGAGTCAGAGGGATCCCCTAGATCCACCTCTGAGGATGTCTCCTTCTCAGACATCCTAGAACTTCTGAAACAGAGGGGAAACTGGCCCACCAACAATCCCTCTGAGGATGAGTCAGTATACCTAGAGACGTTTGGATCTCGGCCCTCCACCTCCTGGGTGTCTCCGCCTTTCGACCCCCTTATGCAGGTTATTGCACGAAAGGCGTGGACAGCTCCTGACTCTGTAGAGCCAGTCCCTAGGAGGCCTTCTAAATTTATCACTGGCCCTAGTGACAAACAATTCCTAACCAAGGGTGTCCCCGCTGATGCCATGGTGGTGGCTGCGGCCACCAAAAAGGAACTTGCAGATCCTTCCGTGGCCGCCCATCCTCCTAATACGGACTCTAGGACCATGGATAGGTACTGCAAGCGGATGTTTTCCTCAGCGACCTTTGCTATGCGTTCGCTGAATTATCTTTGTCACTTCACCAGACTCCAGAGAGATATTCTGAAGGATCTGGGAGAAGTAGTTCAGGATCCTACAGCTGCAGGGGCTCAAGAAAAGATTGCTTCGCAGCTAGGAACCCTCAATTCCATTGCTAACTCCTCCATGCGGCTAATATCTTATGCTGCGGATGGAGCGAGTAGAGCCGCAGGCACAGGTGTGGCTCTTAGACGCCAAGCCTGGATGCGGCTATGTGATTTTGTGGATCCCTTTAAGGCGTCCTTCACAAATTCTCCCTTTGATGGGTCAGCTTTGTTTGGCCCTCAGGTGAAGGAGACCTTGACCAGGTGTGAGCAGGACGGCAAGACTCTTTCTGCTGTTGGAGTCCGTTTTTCCACCCCTTCTAGGCCTTATCCCAAAGGACAGAAAGGTGGGAAAATGTGGTTCCGTAAATCCCAAGGAGTCACGCCGGATTCACGAGGTCAGTTTACCCCTAGAGGCAGAGGGGGTAACAACAACAGATGCCGCTCTAGAGGCAGAGGGGGTCCGAAGAACCAGGGAAACAGGGAGCCTCTCTCTGATAAGCCCTTTCAGCATCCCTGAGGTGTTGCCCGGCTGTCCCTCCTTGGAGGCAGTCGGGGGAAGATTATCACTGTACCCAGAAGCCTGGCATTCCCTCACTCAAGACAGATGGGTACAGTCGATCATATCCAAGGGTTACATAATTCCTTTCGAGGAAAGTCCCTTCGCGTCAAGATCCCTTTCAGATGTACCACCGGTCTAAGGGACATTGCAGAGTTAGAAATCGCAAAACTACTGCAAAAGAGCCATTCAGCCAGTTACAATAGACCATTCAGAGCCGGAATCTACTCAAGGTTCTTTTGGTCCCCAAAAGACGGGAGACTGGAGACCAATATTGGATCTCAGCAGACTCAACAAGTCTGTCAGGAAGACAAGATTCGAATGGTCACTCTTCAGTCAATTCTGCCCTTCTTACAGAAGGACAACTGGATGTGCTCAATAGATCTTCAGGATGCGTACTATCACATCAAAATTCACAGACGCTCCAGGAGATTTCTCCGCTTCGGCTGGGGTCCAGTCATTTCCAGTTCAGAGCCCTGCCCTTTGGTCTCACTACAGCCCCCAGAGTGTTCACCAAATGCATGGCAGTGGTCACGGCTCACCTGAGACGCCGAGGATTCCAGGTGTTTCCAGATCTCGACGACTGGCTCCTGTCAGCCACCACCAGGCATCAGCTTATACAAGCCAGGGATTACACAATAGACCTTTGTTCTCATTTGGGCATCTCAGTCAACTTCGAAAAGTCATCCTTATCGCCCTGCCAGTCTATTACCTTCATAGGCGCAAACTTAAACACTGTTCGGATGTCAGCTACCCTTACAGAACAAAGAGTTTCAGACATTCAGACTCATGTCAGGATCATTCTGGCCAGCAAGAAAGTACAGGCCAGAATGGTTCTAAAGGTATTAGGTCTCATGGCTGCGGCCATTACCCTTCTTCCCCTGGCTCGATTCTACATGCGCCTCCTTCAGTGGATGCTGTTCACGCAGTGGTCATACCAACAACTCCCAATGCGTCACCAGATTCTGGTGACACAAACATGCAAAGAACATCTTGCTTGGTGGATCACATCATCTCAGGTTCACCAAGGCAGGTGCTTTGTACCTCCGTCCCCGATAGCCACTGTCACCACGGATGCCTCCCTGATCGGGTGGGGGGGTCATTATCAGGGGAGGATGGTTCATGGGACGTGGCAACCGTTCGAGTACCATCTGCACATAAATGTCCTGGAGATGAGAGCAGTGCTTTTAACGTTGCAAGCCCTCAACGACTTTCTTCCTGTAGGGACAATTGCAGTCCACACAGACAACATGTCTGTAGTTTGGTATATCAACAAACAGGGCGGAACCAAGTCCTACCCCTTGTGTCGAGAAGCGCTCAGACTTTGGCAATGGGCCATCTCCTCTCATCGGTTTCTGGTAGCAACGCATATCCCTGGGAAAACCAACATTATAGCGGACAGATTGAGCAGAGCTATTCTCATGCCTCACGAGTGGTCTCTCAAGCAATCCATAGCGGAAGAGATTTTTCTGGAATGGGGTCGTCCATGTTGCGATCTTTTTGCTACTCCCCAAAACAGCAAATGTCCAGACTTTTTCAGCCTCTTCCTTCTATCGGGCCATCCCCCAGAGACGCTCTGACCCAGGATTGGCCCCAGGGACTTCTTTATGCCTTCCCTCCATTTCCTCTGATCCCTCAGGTGATCCAGAAAGCTACCGTTTTGAGAGCCAAATTCATTCTCATTGCCCCTTACTGGCCTCGACAAGTTTGGTTCCCGTTCCTCCATCATCACCTTTTGGTGCAGCCGTGGCATCTGGACCCAGTGCCAGATCTACTGATTCACCAATCCGGTCAGCTGCACCGGTCAATCCCCTCTCTCAACCTCACAGCATGGTTGCTACACTTCCTTCCTTAGCCAGGCTTCCTTTGATCTCTAACCCAGTTAGAGACATCATAGTAGCTTCACTAAAATCCTCTACCAGGAGGATTTACACAAGCAAATGGAACGTTTCTCTTATTGGGCTAAGGCCCAAAATATTGATCCTTTTACTGCCCCTGTTCAGGCAGTTCTGGACTTCTTAGCAGAGATTTTTCATGCAGGCTCCTCGTCTTCCACAGTCAGAGTTCAGTTGGCTGCTATTTCTAATTTTCATGTCGGGATAGCAGATCATAATATTATGTCCCATAGGCTCTGCAGGGCCTTTTGAAAGGAATTTTCCTACTAAAGCCTCCAATCAGGAATCCTCCTCCTCAGTGGGATCTAAATTTAGTGCTGACATACTTGATTCTTCCCCTTCGAGCGAGCTGTTTCTTGTTCCCTAAAATATCTTTCTTGGAAAACGTTATTCCTAGTGGCTATTACATCTGCCAGGAGGGTGTCTGAACTTCATGCTCTTTTGGTTCGACCCCTATTTGATTTTTCACAAAGACAGAGTATCTTTGAGAACTAATCCATCCTTTTTACCTAAGGTCGCTTCAAAAACAATCTGAATCAATCCATTGATCTCCTGTATTTTTCCTAACTATTCAGATAGAGCTGAACAAAAGCTACATTATCTTGACGTCCACCGTCAGCTTAGATATTATTTGGACAGAACAAAAAATTTAGAAAATCTGATCAACTTTTTGTTTCCTATGCGGATAATAAAAAGGCCTTCCTGTTTCTAAAGTGACTTTGTCCAGATGGCTTTCTTCGGTCATCACTGAAATTTATACGATCAGGGGAAAACAGCTGTGCTCAAAACCTAAAGCACATTCAACTAGGAGTTTAGCTACTTCTACAGCCTTTCAAGCTAGACTGCCTTTGGACACTATTTGTGCAGCGCCACTTGGGCCACTCCTCACACTTTTGTTTCCCATTACAAATTGGACTTGGACTCCAGGGACAGAGCCAGCTTTTGCTCTACAGTCCTCAAGAGTTTGTTCCATTGAGCCACCCAGGATAGAGGTGCTAGGACGCTGGTCCCATCAAGCAAGAATGAAGGCGAGATTGACAACTTAACATTAAGAAGTTATGTACCTACCATAACGTTCCATGTTAGTTGTCTTCTCTCGCCTTCTTTCTTGCGACCCTCCCTCCTTCCCCTGGCCTGGACAGACCTTGTATAAGAAACTTTTATGCTAAAGACCATTCAGACCTGGTCCTTTTTCCATCTGTAAGTTTCTTCTTCCTTTGGGAAGTATTTTATGCTTGGTGTTATTGCCCTTTGTCAACAAACGAGATCTGGGTACTTCCTGCCTTGCATCATGGGATATGGGGCTGCCTCGAGCTGGTAAAAGGAGTTCTCGAGCTAAAGCAAGTGCCGAGTCGGAGCCGAGGATCGGCTCCGAACCCATCAAGCAAGAAAGAAGGCGAGAGAAGACAACTAACATGGAACGTTATGGTAGGTACATAACTTCTTATTTATTAACGTTGCAAACTGCCACAATAAACTGTTTTCGTCAGAGAAACACTCAAACTTCATCAGATATAAAGCTCTGCTCTTTCATCACTTCCCTTACATACCGATAAGTGAAATTACATTCCAAATCAATTAAGCATTTAAAAGACCTATGTTATTTAAAACAGTTCATAAATATGAAAAACATAATAAATAATGTTAAAAACTACATTTCCTATCTTGATTGAATGAATAAATTGAAACATAAATCAGCATTACAAATGCATGTATAATATGATGAATCAATGAAATAAATACTTAAAAATAGTAGTAGTTAATTTTAAATATAAAGTTATATAAGGGAACAGATGAAAGAGCAGAGTTTTATATCTGATGAAGTTTGAGTGTTTCTCTGATGAAAACGGTTTATTGTGGCAGTTTGCAACGTTAATAAATAAACATTTGTCAACTACATATCTTTTCGTGGTTCCTTCACTACGACTGGTTTTTGGAGTTTTGTGAACAGCCTTGTTAAGGTACAAAACTTTATTTGTATGAGTGCCTAAAGAAACGTATTTTACCAAAGGGATTAAGAACAGTTAAATACCCAAACAACGTGGTGGAAGGAAGTGATTTCCACAAAGAACTTTTAAACATATTTAATGACTGTGGCCTGGAGATAGTGAAAACTATCACCAGGAATAATGAAAGAGAAATAAACAGGTTGCAAGAATTCATTGATTTATATAATAATAGAGTAGTTAATGATCTGATATTCAACATAGAAGCAGAAAAGAAATGATATTATGACATCAGATTGCAAACTTATAAAAAATGCGAGGATGTTTTAAAACGTAAATATAAGAAATTTGAGCATGACATTAAGGAATACCAAGAAGGGGGGGAGGCAGTACCCACCACCCCCTATTCACAATAATGTATTCTTCAGTGATGGCCCAGTGCAAATTATTCCAATTTCCATCAATCTGAAAATGTCATGCTTAATTCTGAATTGGGGGAGGGGCATGAGCATATTGAAAATAATTTAGAGCCTCTCCCACGTAGATCAGAAAGAATCCGTAACAGGAACAACAAACATTTTTACAGGGGACCTTACCAACAGGGGAGGGGGGGGATTTACTCAAGGAATTGGCAATAGATGTAGAACCGGCCACCACTACCAGATGAGGGGAAAATTATGAAGTGTTGAGTAAAGCTGGATTCCACATTTTCAACTATAGCAATATAGAGGTAACAGACACATTTTTTTAGCCTATTCACCAAAGCTTTCAAATTCGTACCTAGTAGGACTAGCGATTTGGCACAAGTCATCCTAGATGTAAAAATGTTTACCAGGAAAGGAACTTGGGGGATATGCTTGGTGACAACAATACCAGGATAGACGACACTTTACCTAGGAAACCTAATACCTTTAATCCACCCATTCTTCCTCAATTGAGGAATCTGGAGTTTAGTATAGAAAAGCAAATCAGAGATAAAATAAAGTACAGTAACAGTATACCTAACCTGGATGCGTCCGAAAAACAACTTTTGGCTACATTATGAGAAGATCCTAATATTAGGATCAAGGAACCGGTCAAGGGAGGGGGAATCATTCTAATGGACAAGAATATTTATGTTGGCAAAATGTAGTCCATTCTACATGATGCATCGAGATACAGTATCCATTAATGAAATAAACATTTCTTATAAAAAGATAGATTTGGCAGTCAGATTTGTTCAGTCAAGAGGTAATAGATTATGACACTTATTTTTATTTGGAAAATAAGTACCCCAGGGTGCCGTCCATTTTTGGGGTACCCAAGGTCCATAAGGATGTAAAAAAATCCCCCTTTAAGACCTATCGTTGCATCTGAAAGTTCTAAGATCTCTACCTTGTCTAAATTCCTGATTGGAAAATGAAAAATATATGGGGTAAGGACCAATATTTATTAAAAGATTCCTGGGAATTTCTAAGTAAAATTAAACCAGTGTTAAAGGTACCACAGCTTAAATTTGTCACCATAGATGTGATGGAACTTTTCTCCATTATACCCCACAATGTAGGGCTAGCCTGGTTGGAAGAGGCCCTTAGGACAGGTTCCGGAGCTTCAGACGACATTTTTTTAACCCTGGAACTGGCTGAACTAATTCTTAATAATAATTTCCTTTATTTTGAAGGATAGCCAATTGTGCCCCCCACATATGCAGATATAGTTTTATCTGTGTGGGAGAAAAAATACATACATCACAGTAAATATGTTCAGTTCTGGAACTTGTACACCAGATTCCTGGATGATATTTGTATTTTCTGGATTGGCACTGACCAACAATTAGAGGAATTTATCATCTATTTAAATGAAAGCATCACCTTTTTAAAACTAACCCATCAGGTGACAACTCAACAAGTTAACTATTTAGATGTATATTTATACGGTACAGAAAATGATTTAAGGTCTACCATATATAGGAAGCCCACTTTCTAAAATACATATATCAGATACACAAGTGCCCACCCATTTTACCAAAAGAGGGGCATCGTGAAAGGCCCGTATGTCCGGGCCTGTCGTATGACATCCCAAGATGAGGATTATAATAGAGAATGCAAAACTCTCACCCAGATGTTTTCTGAAAGGGGGTATCCACTTGGATTAATAATGGATGTACAAACGGAGGTTGGTTCTGGTAGACCAGAAAAATACAGACCCATTTTAGGAATAGGAGAAGGTTGAGTTCAATACACAGAGACAACCAACAGGAACATGAAGCCAGTTCAAGGTATAATAAGATGTTTGTTACCAACTTTAGTGCCAGTGCTTACCAAATAAAAAAATATCCTAGAAAATGAATGGATTAAAATTCAGCGAATTTATGGATTTACTCAATTTAAAAGGGAAAACGGTGAAAACTGTAGAGGGTACAATATAAAAAATTCCTTGGAGAATGTCCAACATCCCTCAGTATTCTCTAGTAAACCAAAAGGTACGTACAAATGTGGCGCATGCCCACAATGTAAGTGTATTTCCGATAAACAGGAAATATATGTTACGGCTAGGAAAAGATGGCTAGGAGCAGCCATATATTCCAGTTGTAATTCCCAGGGGCTGGTGTATATCGTCATGTGTGAAGGGTGCGAAGTGTTCTACATTGGAAAAATGGCAAGAACCTTGAAACGTAGAATCTACGAGCATATGTACGATATTCAAAAGCAAAGCACCCGTAATGCTCTGTATAAACACACCCTAATATGTAGCCAAGCCAAGTTTTACTTTTATGTGATTGAAACAGTCCCCAAAGAGCTCACAGGAGGCCCCTGGGAAACAAAATTGGAATATAGGGAAACTTATTGGCAAACAGTTTTGGAAGCCAATATGCCGCCTGGCATGAATGACCACATTTCTATCGTACCATTACCTAAACTTAGATCAGCCAAATTGTAAATGAAATACACTTTGAAATAGTATTATAAACTCTTTACTATATTTATCTGTCATAACTTCTATGCTAAGTTTTAGTATGTATTTTACAGTGACACTCTTCTAGTGTTTTTAGGGGCGTTAATGGTCTACGAAATTTAATACAAGTTTATAGTCACTATTTTTAAGTATTCATTTCATTGATTCATCATATTTTATATGCATTTGTAATGCTGATTTATGTTTCAATTTATTCATTCTATCAAGATAGTAAATGTAGTTTTTTTAACATTATTATGTTTTTCATATTTATGAGTTGTTTTAAATAACATAAGACTTTTAAATGCTTAATTGATTTGGAATGTAATTTCACTTATCGGTATATAAGGGAAGTGATGAAAGAGCAGAGCTTTATATCTGATGAAGTTTGAGTGTTTCTCTGACAAAAATGGTTTATTGTGGCAGTTTGCAACGTTGATAAATAAACATTTGTCAACTACATATCTTTTCGTGGTTCCTTCACTACGACTATTTTTTTGGAGTTTTGTGTTTGTTGTCCAGCCTACTCCGTTTTTTTTTTTGTTGCTGGTTACATGCAGAAGTTACCCATATCTCACCAAATTAGTAACAGCATCTTGCAAGAAAGACCTTCGTTGGTGGCTTCATTCCAGTTGTGACTGTAGGTCAACCTTTTCTTCCACAACTGTTAGCCACAGTGACTAAGGACACTTCCCAGATAGGGTGGCATTATCTGGGAAGGACAGTCCAAGGTACTTGGGATCATGAGGCCCACTTGCACATCAGTTTTCTAGAGATGAAAGCAGTGCTTCTAGTGTTGCAAGCATTCCAAGACTCTCTTCCAGTAGGAATATTCCAATGCAGACAGATAGACATGTCAGTTGTGTAGTACATAAACAAACAAGGAGGAACCAAGTCTTACCCCCTCTGTCAGAGGCCCTAAGAGTATGGCAGTAGGCAGTCTCTTCCCAACATTTTCTGACAGCAACGCGCATCCTGGGAAAATCCAACGTGATAGTGGACAAACTCAGCAGAGCGATTCTGATGCCTCATGAGTGGTCCCTAAACAAGAAGTAGCGGAAGAGATTTTCTGCAACTGGGGCCAGCCTTGCTGCATCCTTTCCGCCACATCCATGAATGCCAAATGCAGCAGCTACTTTGCCCTGATCCCCCCTCTGGGGGAGTTACCAAGGGATGCACTTGTACACGATTGGCCCCTGGGTCTTCATTATGCTCCCCCCCCTTTTTCACTGATTCCCAAAGTTCTTCAGAAAGCCAGCTCATTGGGAAGGAGTTTAATACTAATCGCCCCATACTGGCTTCATCAAATATGGTTCGCCTTTCTTTGGCCCCATCTCCAGGAGGAGCCGTGGATTCTGGACCCAGTTTCACACCTCCTGACTCATATGTCAGGGATGCTCCACCCATCAGTTGACTTCCTAAAGTTAACAGCTTGGCTGCTCCAATTCCACACACAGCCAGGCCCCCTGACATTTCCCCTTCAGTGAAACGTATCTTGATCTCTTCTTATAAGGCTTCAGCCAGGAAATTATACATGGGCCTTGAATAGTCACATAGACCCTTTCTGTGTCCTTTTATCCTCTATATTAGAATTCTTGGCAAAGCTTTTTAATGAAGGCACAGCTGATGCTACTATTCAGGTTCAACTAGCTGCTATATCAAACTTCCATATAGGTGAATGGGGGCCGAATGTAATGTCCCACAGACTTTGCACTGCTTTCCTGAAGGGTACTATTGTACTCAGACCACCCATCAACGATCAGAATCCACAAGGAAGAAGTCTTCAGAGCAGAGTACCGCAAAAGGCTCTATTCACAATAATACAAAAAAACACACGTTAAGCGCTTTCATCCACAGGGTGTCAGGACTTCATCAGAACAAGATATAACGCAGATTAAGCCCATTTTTATACCCATTGGGTAACTGCCATCCACCCAGGCAATCAATGAAAGTAATAAAAAGGTTCAAATATACATATAATACAGTGAATTCAAAATTGTGACCTTGCTGTCCGTCAAAGGAAAACCATGTAAAAACCTAACCTAAAACAATCCATCATAAGCAATAATAAATCCAACTTCTGTTACACCTGAAAAAGGTGAATCCAGTAATAAAAAACATTGAAGACATATTTTAAATATTTACTTAACACCTTAACTGTACAGCCTTCTACATACATTAAAACCCACAGAACTATGTCTAAATGTGTGTTTTTATGTTGGTAAATTGGATCAAAGTGAACTGCAGAGAACCTGTCACTTCATCTTACCCCCAAGTTGAAAAAAATATTAGTGCTTAAAAATAATAACATGCCTTCAATTTGAATATACTAGTAATGGAGACATTGTAATTAAGCCCTGGGGGTTGAATGGCATTCATTTTCAGTTGCCATTTCAGTTCAGGATATTCTGTGTAGTCATCCACAGGAACACCCCCCTGTGTGCTGTGGTATAGGCTCAGAGAAATGTTTGGTTCCACCTAAAGTCTGCTCTTTGTGATTCCACAATGTATAATCTCAGCTCTGGGCAAATACTCTTCATGACACCAATCCAATCGTAATCTTTGTACATTTGCATCCTTACCACGTCTCCTCGTAATGGATTGAGCAGTTTGCTTGTTTTATTGTGCTAGGACTTTTAGGTTAAATGCATCTTCAACAGATTAGCTTTCACTGACCTGTTGATGTTCATCGTGTTTCACTATTACAGTCATTACACTTGGGTTATTCGCCGGCAGGCTACCCGCAGTCGGCCCGAGTTCCAAAGTCTTGGTCCGCATCAGTTGCTGTCGCCTCTTCCCTGATGTCAGAGCGCCAGGGGTATAAAAGATGCAACCGATGCCATTTTCTTCGGTCTTTCTTGCCGCGTGGTGCCCGAAGCAAAAGCAGTTCGCAAGTGCCGGTCGGCCCACTCCTGAGATTTTTGAAATTGAGTTTCAGAACCAAAGCCTTCAATAAAGCTAAGTACCCCGTTGGAGAAACTTTTTCTTGCTCCAGACCGATGTCAGTAAAAGTTAATAATTGTATTTCTTGTGGGAAGCAAATACCTCATAAGGACTTCCACTCTTACTGTATTCCATGCCTAGGCCCTGATCACGACGTCACTAGTTGTCAGTTTTGTGCTAGATTCAACCAACACACTATAAAACGTCGGTTTGATTTTGCTTTACATTATTTTGGCCGAAGGTTTAATTACATAATGCCATCGGAACAACCGATGACCAGAATTTATAAAAAAACACAAAGACAAAGAAAAAGCGGGCATCGGCTTCTGAGGGTGTTTTCAGACCTTCACAGCTTACAATTAAGCCCACTACAGCAGCCAAGGCAAAGTTAAAAACACCATTAAAGACAAGGAAACAAATACAGCATTCTACCGAACAGTCATCCATGCCAAAGAAACAGATGCTTAAAATGGCCGAAGACCTAATTACTTTAATCAGGGGGTTCCCATCTCCCTCGTGACAAAAGGCCTAGGCAAGACACTGACTATGATTCCTCTGACCAGGTTTCTATTTCCTCTGATTCCTCTTCTGATCAGGGATACTGTCTCCCTCCCAATGAGGACTCTGATGCAGAAGAGTCTATACCTTCAGCCTCTCCACCTGAGGATTATTCTTTTGGGGAAACCCTGCACACCATGAGGGAGCATTTCCATTGGGAGAGCCAGGATTATTCAGAATCCAAGAAAAGGCTCAGAAACTTTCTTTTATTGCCCCAGCACAGGCCCCTGGCTATTCCCCCTGTGCTTGATATTGTTGATGATGTTTTCTCTGAATCCAGTCTGACTCCTGATTCTTTACCCCCTGCACTAGTCAAGCCAGACAGGTACCACATGGTCCCTGACTCTCATAAATTTCTTTACAAAAACCCTGCTGCAGATCCAGAAACAATTTCTCAGTGTCCTAAAGGGGTTAAGGCTTCTACTGCTAAAAATCCTGTCCCCTCTGATAGGGATTCCAGAGCTCTGGACAGATGGGGGAAAAAAGTTTACACTTCTGTTACTTTAGTTGTAAGGGCTTTAAATTGCCAGTTTCACATGCTTAAGTATCAACAGTATCTCATGTCATTGTTAAAGCAGAAAATGGTTTCAAACTCAGAAAGTCCTGACAGTAAGGAAATCCAGGATTTATTGCATGCAGCTGAACAAGTGGGAAAGCATACTTTACAATGTGGTTTTGATTCATTAGAGGCTTCTTGTAGAGCCGCTGTTACAGGCTCTGTTATTAGGAGGCATGCTTGGCTAAAGGAACAGAATCTGCCTGATCATGTTAAAGCAAAATTATTAGATGCTCCATTACAGCGCGATACCTTATTTTGTCTTTGAAGAAAATGGAGGACAAAACGAAATCTATGCAAACAGTAAAGGATTTCTTACAGGTACAGCCACCAAGATTTAGCAGGAACTGGCCTACAAAGAATTGGTCCTTTCCAGTGTCAGACAGGCCACAAAGAGGCAGATACAGATGCCCCAGAGGCAGATCCAGCCCCAGGGCTCATACAGGCCTAAACAGTGGGGCGCTTCTACCTCCAAAAGCGGAGAAGACAAATCACAGCCATACAGGAAACCGTCCCAATGACTTTCCTCTGCCAGCACCAAACACTTATCTTTTGGCAGCCCCCTTAGGGGGAAAACTAGCACTTTTTTCTCAAAATTGGCACATGATCACCCAGGACAAATGGATCTTGAATATAGTGTCCCAGGGCTACAGGTTCCTCTTTCACACCCTGCCAAAGGCAAAAGGTATGCCAGTCCTGCCACACAATCAATGGGCAGAGGCACAAAAACAAATTTCTTCCCTCATGAACATGAGGGCCATTCAGCAAGTACCACAGCAAGAGCAGGGACAAGGATTTTACTCAAGACTTTTCTTGGTGGCCAGAAAGGACAAAGCCTGGAGACCAATACTGGACCTGTCTATTCTAAACACTTTTCTGGACGTTCCAAAATTCAAAATGTTAACTCTACAGCAGCTTCTGCCTATGCTGACCAAGAAGTCTTGGCTTGTAACTTTAGACCTAAAAGAGGCATACCTGCATATCCCAATCAGACAATCTTGCAGAAGATACCTCAGATTCATAGTTGGCTCAATGCACTACCAATTCTCTGCACTGCCCTTTGGCTTATCTACTGCGCCCAGGGTCTTCACAAAATGCCTGGCACCAGTGATTGTATTTTGCAGACAAAGAGGAATTCAAATATATCCTTACTTGGACGACTGCCTTATACAAGCAGAAAACAAGGACATTCTACTACAGCATTTGGCATTTGTAAAAAGATGGTTAATTTGCCTAGGGTACACAGTAAACGAAAAGAAATCAAAACAAGTACCCTCACAAGAGATAATATTCCTGGGTGCAAGCTTAAATACAATTGCCCAGATGGCTTATCTCACGCCATACAAAGGCAACTGACTACTTACTTCAAAATGTTGGCAACAAAGACCCAGTTATCTGCAAGAAAAATTCTGCAGGCTTTGGGCTTCATGGCATCCAGCATTCTACTAATTCCATTTGCCAGACTGCATATGAGGAAACTTCAGTGGTACCTAAAAAGTGTTTGGACTCAACATTGCCAAAACCTGGAAACATTAATTACCCTCATTCCTTGCCTGCAACAGGAGTTTCAGTGGTGGGCACAGGCCTGTCACCTCAACAAAGGACAGCCTTTCACTCTACCCATGCCAGGCAGTCAATAATAACAGGCACATCAGATTATGCCTGGGGGGCCCACATGGCAGGAAAATGTATTCAGGGCACATGGCCCACAAGTCAAATGCATCTACATAATCAAAAAGAGCTGCTAGCTGTTCAGAATGCCCTGACAACTTTCAAGGATCTACTTCTTCCAGGACAACTACTGATAAGGATGGACAATACTGCAGTCATGTGGTACATAAACAAGCAGGGAGGCACACATTCCTACCCCCTCTGTGGACAAGCCATGACTTTGTGGGACACAGCATTGACTTATCAAGTACATCTGCAAGCACAATTCCTACCAGGAAAGAAAAATACTCTGGCAGACGAACTAAGCAGAAACCTCACGGATCCCCACGAGTGGAAACTGGATCCACAAGTCTTCAGCATAACAAAGGAATGTGGATGCCCAGACATAGATCTGTTTGCCTCCCCTCACAACAGCCAACTACGGAGATTCTGCCCAAGGACTTATCACAAGCAAGCATGGAAAGTGGATGCCCTATCCTTCAGTTGGAAAAGCCTAACAGTATATGCCTTTCCTCCTCTGCCGCTCCTTCCCAAGGTACTCCTAAAGGTCAGACGAGAAGCCAAAAATGATACTGATTGCCCCAGACTGGCCATGCCAGCACTGGTACCCAATCTTAAAAAGCTTGTCTCTCAGGGCCCTGCCTGGACATTGCCTCTAATTCCTCACTTACTGACCCAGCGAAACAATCAGATTCTGCACAGCCAGCTCAGCACCCTAAATCTGGCAGCATGGCGGATAAGGTAGCCATTCAAAACACACCTCTCTCTAAAACAGTGATGGATGTTATTTTGGAGGCCAGGAGGCCCAGTACCAGAAAATCTTATGCAGAAAAATGGAAAAGATTCTGTGCTTGGAACCAGGCACAAGGTATTGACACGTGTGTACCTAATATTCCTCAGATTTTACAATACCTAACTGAGATGCTGGACAAAGGCCTATCTTTTTCATCAATTAAAATTCATGCCTCTGCCATTTCAGCTCATTACAGTACGGAACCACCTATTGTTTGTCATCCATTGCTAAGGCAGTACCTCAGAGGGGTCAAAAACATAAGACCTCCAAGGAGAGCCCCAATATCTGCTTGGGACCTCAATTATGTCTTGGAAAAACTCACACTGCTGCCTTTGAGCCAGCCAATACAGCTGATATAAAGTTCTTAGGTTCATAGGTTCATACTAGGCTATCTGCCCTAGGGCATTTATAAGCCTAGCCACAGTGTGTGTGGCTTTCACCACCCCTTAGGATGAGAATACTATACCCATTAGTTTGCTGTGCCTCTGTCCAGCAGTGATACAGAGATGATTCCCGGGGTAAACCTACGATCTCCCATCCACTATCTTGGAAAACAGCTCTGCTCCTAGCAATAACCTCTGCAAGATGAGTCTCAGAGTTACAGGCACTCATGGCTGTGGAACCTTTCATCATTTTCCATCCAGACAGGGTATCTCTAAGGACAAACCCAACATTTATGCCTAAGGTAGTGTCCAGTGTGGCCCTTAACCAAACCTTTAATTTGCCTACCTTTTATCCCAACCCACAGAATAAGGGTGAGAGACTCCTGCATTCTTTGGACATACACAGACAACTATGCTTCTACTTGGACAGAACTAAAGCTTTCAGAAAGACTGAGCAACTCTTAGTGGCATATGCTGCAGGATCTCAAGGGAAGGCTATCTCAAAATAGACTTTATCAAAATGGATAGGCCACTGCATTCATTTCTGCTACACACAAAATGGCAAATCAGTGCCCAAGGGCATTAGACCTCATTCAACCAGGGCAGCAGCCACTTCAGCAGCCTTTCTCAGAGGAGTACCAACCAAAGACATTTTAGAGGTTGCAACTTGGAGTTCAGTGCACACTTTTACCAAGCACTACCATTTACCTCTCTACTCTAAATCCAGAGCAGGCTTTGCCACTGCAGTCCTGCATGGCCTTATAGCCTCTCCTAATCCTATTTAGGCCCAGCCACCCAACCTCAGCTGTGGGATTCAACCCAAGAGTAATGACTGCAACAGTGAAACACGAAGAACATAGTACAGTTGTGTACCTACCATAAATGTAGATGTTCGAGTGTATTCACTGTTGCAGTCCAGGTTACCCACACACCATTCCCCTTTCTTTGCTGGGACTTATCTGTACTTCTCTATCCTATACAACCTATGTGGTGTATTTGCTTGTAGATGAAGGAAATGTTTATTTTACTGCATGCATACTTACTGGCATAATTTTTAGCCTACCTGTTTGGGGGCACCTGACATCTGGGGCAAGAAAAACTGAAGAAAATGGCGTCGGCTGCATCTTTTATACCCCTGGCGCACTGATGTCAGGGAAGAGGCAACAGCAACCAACGCCGGACCTAGACTTTGGAATTCAGGCCGACTGCGGGTAGCCTGCCAGCAGGATAACCCGAGTAACTCGAACATCTACATTTATGGTAGGTACACAACTGTACTTTTTAAGCACTCTGGGTATTGCTTTGACTCAGCCGGTACAACAATATGACTGTTTCCCCTGTCTGTGTAGATAGCAGGTGCATACACAAATGAATGTTCCCTTTCTATGGCTTCTGGCCCAGCTAAATTAAGTAGAATAAATGCCTTTGTATAGTCATATTTATCAGAAAATGTGGCCTGTATGGAAATGACATACTCTCACTCAAACACTCTCCAGTTCTCAGCAATATTACTGTCAAACACAAGTGCTCAGGGTTTTCAAAATCCATCTGCGATTCCCACAAGTTATGTACAAACACACTGAAAGTATGGTCCTTGTAATTATGTATGAGCAAACTGTTCCATTAGCTTGTAATAACATTCAGATGCACAATAAACTCTTCAAAAATACTGTACTTTGAGATATATGCTCTTTAATAGCTGTATTCTATGAAATATGCCCTGTAATGGCTGTACTCTGTGAAAATCCGCGGTAGTGGTGCTGCGCTAGTGTTGTTGCCTCACAGAAAGACGCTGTCCGGTTCGATTCTCAGCTACAGCGTCTTCTGCGTGGCGACATGCGTGAATGGGCGTACCTTCGTTGAAGGTTGTGCGTCAGGGCTGGTAACTCGGCACGTAAAAATCAACTACCAATCATTAGCGGACTGGAGTTCGAAAGCCGAAAGACACAACAACAATGGCTGTACTCTGTGAAATAACTTTACTATAACACTGCACAAACATGTGAACATGATGTTCATTGTGTTAACCTGCTGCAGTCATCACACTTGGGTTATCCTGCCGTCAGGCGGTCCCGCAGTTGGCCTGAATTCCAAAGTCTTGGTCCGGCGTCGGTTGCTGTCACTTCTTCCCTGACGTCAGTGCGCCAGGGGTATATAAGAGGCATCCGACGCCATTTTCTTCAGTCTTTCTTGCCGCGCGGTGCCCGAAGCAGAAGCAGTTTGCAAGTGCCGGTCGGCTGACACCTGAGATTTTCGAATCGAGTTTCAGTCCGAAGTCTTCAAAGCTAAGTACCCTGTTGGGGAACCTTTTCTTGCCTCAGTCCGATGTCAGAAAAAGTTAACAATTGCATTTTTTGTGGGTAGCAAATACCTCATAAGGACTTTCATTCTTATTGCATACCTTGCCTAGGCCCAGACCATGACTTCACTGGTTGTCGGTTTTGTGCTAGGTTCAATAAGCGAACTATAAAGCGACGCTTTGATTTCGCACAACACTACTTCGGTAGGAAATTTAATTACACTATGCCGTCGGAGCAACTGACTACCAGCGTGCATAAAAAACGCAGAGATAAAGACAGGCAGACTAGATCCAAGCCAAACTCCGAGGCCTCGGCTGGGCCGGTTGCCGGTTCTCCAGTTTTCAGTGAGGCGCCAACGCATCCCCTGGCTGCCGCAGAATTGGAACCCCAGACCACTTTGGATTCTCTAGCAGAGAGTTCTAGGCCGACGCAGCCATTTTCTTTAGGCCCTACTGACGACATTGCAGAAGGAGAAGCCGGTGCTGTAGAAACACCTTCGGTTTCAGAAGGTGTCTTCAGACCGACTACTCTCACCATAAAATCTTATGCTAAGCTTAAGACTCCTCTAAAAAGACTGCACTTAAGTCTCCAGTTCTAGGCCCCATGCCTAAGAAACAGATGCTTAAAATGGCTGAAGATTTGATTTCTTTAATCAGGGGTTCCCAACCCCCCCCCCCCGACAAAAGGCCTAGACAAGAGGAGGATTATGCCTCCTCTGATCAAGTGTCTATTTCCTCTGGGGAGCAGGATTACTCCTTTCCCCCTTATGAAGATTCTGATGCTGAAGATTCCATTCCCTCAGCTTCTCCCCCTGAAGACTATTCCTTTGGGGAAACCTTACATACCATGAGGGAACATTTCCACTGGGATGGTCAGGACTACTCCGACTCAAAGAAAAGGCTCCGAGAGTTTCTTTTACTCCCCCAGCACAGACCACTTGCTATCCCCCCAGTTTTAGACATTGTGGATGATGTTTACTTAGAATCTAGTCTAAATCCAGATTCTCTGCCTCCTGCTCCAGCCAAACCAGATAGATACTATAGAGTGCCTGACTCACACAAATTCCTTTACAAAAGCCCTGTTGCTGATCCAGAGACAATCTCCCTGGGTCCCAAAGGGGCTAAGGCTTCTATGGCTAAAAATCCTGTACCCTCTGAAAGGGACTCCAGAGCACTAGATAGATGGGGGAAGAAGGTTTACACCTCAGCTACTCTAGCTATGAGAGCACTAAATTGTCAATTTTACATGCTTAAATACCAGCAATTCCTAATGTCTCAAATAAAACAAAAGATGAACACGCACCCTCAACAGTCTGAATTCAAGGAAATGCAGGATCTGTTGTATGCAGCTGAACAGGTGGGCAAACATACTTTACAATGTGGATTTGATTCCTATGGAAGCTTCCTGTAGAGCAGCTGTTACTGGGTCTGTTATACGTAGGCATGCTTGGTTATAGGAATAAACTCTGCCTGATCATGTTAAAGCAAAGTTACTAGATGCACCCTTACAGTAGGATGTCTTATTTGGGGTTAAAGCAGAAGAGGTTTTAAAGAAAATGGAGGATAAGGCAAAATCTATGCAGACGGTCAAAGATTTCTTACAGGTACAGCCCCCACGCTTCAGCAGAAATTGGCCAACAAAAAAATTGGTCCTTTCCAGCTTCTGACAGACCACAGAGGGGGTAAATACAGGCGCCCAAAGGGCAGAGGGCAAGCACAAATCCCTTACATACCTCGACAATGGGGCACTGCAACACAGAAGGGAGGAGAAGACAGGTCCCAAACTACTAGAAGGCAAACACAATGACTTAAACCTCAAACTGCCAAGCAAAACTCTCTTGACAACTCCCTTGGGAGGAAAATTAGCACTTTTTGCAGACAACTGGCGCATCGTCACAAAGGACAAATGGGTCCTAGACATTGTCTCACAAGGATACAGATTCCTTTTCCACACCTTGCCAAGGATAAAAGGAATGCCAAACCTGCCACAAATCAATGGGCAGAGGCACAAAAGCAAATTACAGCTCTCATGGACACGAGAGCCATTCAACTGGTACCTACACAGGAGCAAGGCCAAGGATTTTACTCAAGGCTCTTTCTAGTCCACAGAAAGGACAATGCTTGGAGACCCATTCTGGACCTTTCAATTCTAAACACCTTCTTGCAAGTACCCCAATTCAAGATGCTACCACTACAGCAGCTTCTTCCCATGTTGGGCAAGAAAGCTTGGCTAGTAACGTTGGACCTCAAGGAGGCATACCTGCATGTCCCTATCAGACAAAATTGCAGAAGATACCTCCGTTTCATTGCAGGTTCAACCCATTACCAATTCTCTGCACTGCCCTTTGGCTTATCTACTGCACCCAGGGTCTTCACAAAATGCCTGGCACCAGTAATTGCATACTGCAGACGAAGAGGAATTCAAATATACCCATACCTGGACGACTGCCTCATCCGAGCAGAAAGCAAGGACATTCTATTACAACATCTGGCTTTTGTAAAACACCTTCTAAGTTGCCTAGGGTACACAGTAAACAAAAAGAAATCAAAACTAGTGCCCTCACAAAATATGACATTCCTGGGTGCCAACTTGAATACAATGGCCCAGATGGCTTATCTGACGTCAGACAAACAACTACAACTAACTCAATACTTCAGAACGATGGCAACAAAGACCCAACTCCCTGCAAGAAAAATTCTGCAGGCCTTGGGCTTCATGGCATCTTGCATACTACTAATACCATTTGCAAAACTGCATATGAAGAAATTACAATGGTACCTAAAAAGCGTATGGACTCAACACAGCCACAGCTTGGAAACAATGATGCCTCTCATTACCTGCCTTCAACAGGAGTTTCTATGGTGGTCACAGGCATGTCACCTCATCAAGGGTCAGCCTTTCACCTTACCCCCAGCCAAGCAAGCTATGACAACAGATGCATCGGACTACGCCTGGGGGGCACACATGGCAGGACGGTGCATTCAAGGCATATGGACTGCAGATCAAAGGAATCTGCACATCAGTCAAAAAGAAATGCTAGCTGTACAGAATGCCCTGACAGCCTTAAAGGACCTCTTACATCCAGGACAGCTTACAATAAGGACAGACAACACCACAGTAATGTGGTACATAAACAAACAAGGGGGTACACACCCCTACCCTCGCCACGCCAGCACTGGTACCCACTATTAAGGAATATGGCCCAGGGCCCACCATGGATTTTACCACAAATTACTCATCTGCTCACACAGCAAGACAGTCAGATTCTACACAGCCAGCTCAAAACATTAAATTTGGCTGCATGGCAGATCACCTAAGCAACCAGCCAGCTCCTCTTTCACAAGCTGTTACGGATGTTATTCTGAAAGCCAGGAGGCCCAGCACCAGGAAAGCCTACTCAGACAAATGGAAAATGTTTTGCGCCTGGAACCAAGCTAAAGGCCAAAATACCCTTCAGCCGGACATACCTCAGATTCTGCAATATTTTACTGAGATGTTACACAAAGGGCTTTCCTTTTCATCTATTAAAATCCACGCCTCAGCTATTTCAGCTCACTACAACACGGATCCTCCCTTATTTTCACATCCATTTCTAACTCAGTTTCTCAGAGGGGCCAAAAACATTAGGCCTCCCAGGAGAGCATCATCACCAACTTGGGACCTCAGTTTTGTTCTGGAAAAACTTACGTTACCTCCTTTTGAACCAGCTTTCTCAGCTGACTTAAAGTTTATATCACAGAAGACTGCCCTACTGCTAGCAATTACTTCAGCCAGAAGAGTCTCAGAGCTTCAGGCACTTATGGCGGTAGAGCCTTTCCTCATTTTTCATCAAGACAGAGTTTCTCTATGAACTAACCCCTCTTTTATGCCTAAGGTGGTATCCAGTGTAGCTCTAAATCAAACCATCCATTTACCCACCTTCTTTCCAAATCCACAGAACAAAGGAGAAAGACTCCTGCATTCCTTGGACATTCACAGGCAGCTATGTTACTACTTGGATAAAACTATGGTTGTCAGAAAATCTGACCAGCTTTTTGTATCCTATGCTACAGCATCACAAGGAAAGGCTATCTCAAAACAGACCATTTCCAAATGGATAGGACATTGCATACGTTTTTGCTACACCCACCATGGAAAACCAGTTCCTGCTAGCATAAGGCCCCACTCTACCAGGGCAGCAGCTACATCTACAGCCTTCCTCAGGGGGGTGCCAACCAAGGATATTCTGGAAGCTGCAACTTGGAGTTCAGCACACACCTTGCAGGGCCTTCTAGCCTCCTCTAACCCTGTTTGACTCCACCTCCCATCCTTAGCTTTGGGATTCTACCCAAGTGTGATGACTGCAGCAGGGTAACACGATGAACATAGTACAG
The DNA here is from genome assembly GCF_019279795.1 of Protopterus annectens. Lineage (NCBI taxonomy): Eukaryota > Metazoa > Chordata > Ceratodontiformes > Protopteridae > Protopterus > Protopterus annectens. The sequence continues at coordinate 40,522,846 of NC_056750.1, forward strand.
TGTTGTACCTACCATAAATGTAGATGTTCAAGTGTATACCCTGCTGCAGTCCAGGTTACCCCTCCCTCCATCCCCTCTGACCTAACTAAAACCTTTCAATACCTTAAAATCTGATACAACCTTTGTGGTGTATTTGCTTATAGGTGGAGGGATGTTTTGTTTGTGCTAAACTTTTATTATTGGTACTATCTACTTGACCACCTTTTGGGGGGGCACCTGACATCTGGGGCAAGAAAAACTGAAGAAAATGGTGTTGGATGCCTCTTATATACCCCTGGCGCACTGACGTCAGGGAAGAAGCGACAGCAACCGACGCCGGACCAAGCCTTTGGAATTCAGGTAGACTGCGGGACCACCTAACGACAGGATAACCCAAGTGTGATGACTGCAGCAGGGTATACACTTGAACATCTATATTTATGGTAGGTACAAAACTGTACTTTATACACTTCTGAGAACTCAAATATCTTTGCTTAATATGAAAAATACATGCTTTGCAAAAATGTGATAATTTCCCCTTCTTTTATTCGTTTTATGCAATTCAGACTTTATTTCAAACATTTTCTGTAGTAATTCAAATACTTTTATCAATATTATACATATCCGTTTATGCAAATATCATGTAGAAAGTTCTGTATGCCTCATTTCATATTTTACGAATAAGAAATAGTGCAGAGCAAGTTTTAGTATCTAAAATTAATTTCTGATGTGTTTTGCGAAGTATGCACATTTTAGGGATGATTCACTCTTGTATATTCCGCCAGTTCCAAGCAAAGTGCCCTAAGTCGTTTTAGCCATGCCGCCTGTAACTTCATGCCCTTTAGACATGCCACTTCTGATACTGTGTCTTGTCCTCTCTAACTTAGAAGACAAGCAGGTGGGTTATTTTGTTTAGATGGTTTAATACATAGAAACGCATCAGGATGGATAGCAGGATCATAAAATACGAATGAACTGGTTAACAGGCAGACCTTGTATACATACATGCTTGCATCTCAACAGTTTACTACAAAATGGCAGTCAGGCTCGCACACGCTCAGTATTTATACACTTGTGCAAGTCCTTGGATAGCTTCTTAAAGGTACATACAGACGCATTGATCTACAAAGGGGATTCAGATTTACCTCTACTTAGATGAATGCCTCATTCAGGCAACATATCTAGAAAAACTCAAAGCAGGTCTGCTTTGCATCCAACAAATACTGGCTTCAGTAGGATTCATCATCAGTACTCAAATGTCTCAGACCATCCCCACATACAAGATTGTGTTTCTGGGGGCTTTACTGGACTTGTCACTTCAGAAAGCTTTCCTTCCTCCAGACAAGGTTATCTTTCTGGCTGTGTACTTCAAAAAGCTCCTTATCAGGAACTACCTCCCTGACTGAGAGTACCTTAGAGCCTTGGGTTACATGGCCTCTTGCATCCCCCTGGCCAGACTACATCTGAGGAAGCTGCAGTGGTACCTCTGAAATGTGTAGTGCCAGCATTCTTAGTCCCTCATCTTCAGGGTAAAGCTTATTCCTTGTGTCAGGAAAGTGTTTGCCTGGTGGACCAGAGCATGCACCTCCAGTCTGGACCTTCCCTTCAGGTTCATCCCTCAGGGCCAAACTCTGACAACAGATGCCTCAAATATAGCCTGGGGAGCCCACTACAACTTCTAGACTCGGGGCAGATGGGACTCCCAGTTCAACAACAAAAAGATTAACCTAAAAGAAGTGATGGCAGCCCAAAAAGGCCTGATTGCCTTGAAAGGCGAATGGAAACCAGGAGTTCTTCTGGTAAAGACAAGACAATACCTTGGTTATGTGGTACTTAAACAAGCAGGGGGTGGATGCGCTCTTAACCGTCTTTGTCGCCTTGCCATGGAACACTGGGAAATGGCAAGCTCCCTAGGCTGGCACCTCATAGCACAGTACCTACCAGTCAACTGGTGGATCACCTCAGCAGGAGTCTGTCAGACCCTCACGAGTGGCAACTGCATCAGGATATTTTTCTTAGCATAGCCAAAGAATGGGGTGTGCCACAGATAGACCTTTTTGCCACCAAAGAAAATGCTCACTTGAAAAAAGTTTTGTCCCACTAGGACCAAAACGAGGTCAGCCTGGAAGACAAGTGCGTTCTCCTTCCCATGGACAGGTCTGTTCCTCTGTGCCTTTCTCCAAATAACCTTGCTTGCCAGGGTACTGCTGAAGATGCAGTGAAAAAGGACCAAGGGTCATTCTGATCGCCCCAGATTGGCCAAGGCAGCACTGGTATCCCCTATTGCTCAGCCTAACCAACAGGGAGCCATGTTTGCTGCCCCAGTTAGTGGACCTACTAGCACAGAACAAGGGCACCATCATACACTCCAACCTGAACGCACTCAAATTGATAGCTTGGGTGATGCCTTGATCCCATCGAGGGGGGCACCCCTTGACAAACAGGTCCTAGACATTGTTAAAGAAGCCAGGAGACCTAACACTTGGAAGTCTTACTCAGCCAATGGAAGAGATTCACTATATGGTGTAGACAAAAGGGACAAAGCCTTCTGCAAGTTCAGATGCCTCTGATCCTCTCATACTTATCAGGGTTTTTGTAAAGGACTATCTTATTAGTCTATAAAATCCACATTCAGCCCCTGAGGAAGCATCCCGTTTCCCTGTGGGATATCAGTTTCATTCTGGAGAAGATCACCCCTACCAACTTTCACACCATCTGCTTCTGCAGATATAAAATTCCTGACCTGAAAGACAGCTTTGATACCCAGCCATTCAGAACTCCAGTTGAACAATCCTCCCTCCATCCCCCTTCCTATGTTGTCACTTTCAGCTTATGGTGGCTGGGCAGACTTCACCTAAGACCCTGTCTGTTGAAATATTTTCTCTGCCTTCTGTGGTATTAGCATGTCCACCAACTGTGACATCTAAAATTTTCTTCACTCATTGCAGGGAATCACTTTTTAAGTCAGCAAAGTCTTTCTGAGGTAATTCAGTAGAGAGGAAGGAGTTATGAGTAGGGGAGGAGTCATCACCTTGGATCTACCTTTAGGTGCCAAGGTCAGATCTGATGACCCAAAGGTTAAACCAGATGAAAATGAGACAAGATTGATCTATCGGTATGCTAAGAACATAACTTTTGGGGTTTCCCCCTTTCTGATCATTGTATATTACCTGCTTGGTTGTCACTAATCAGTATGAGATCTGCTTTTCTGTTTTATACTTTGCTGTGCAGCTCACTGTAGCTGACAGTTTTCCACTGCTGTTTAACAGACTGATCATTGCTATGACTGTCTGCTAAATCTAAATGATATCTTCTGAGACCCAAATCTATAGTATGACACCATGGTATGCAGCTGAGAAGTGAAAAACAAAACATTCTGTAAGCTTGTCGTAACAGTCTATGATGCTTTTTCTCCTTCAAGTTTGTCTAAGTTTAAGCTGTTCAAAATGGTGTGCTTTTCTGCGTACATGCATATTTATTTATTTATTGACATTTGGTGACCAGGAAAGTCCAGCTGGGTCAGAGGCCCAATTTCAGAGGAGGCTCAGGAGAAAAGCTGCAGAGATTAACAAAGCACAATCATAAACTACAATAAAGAAGTACATTTTTTTTAAAAAGTAAGAACAATAAGATATTAAATAGAACATACTGTATATGGTGTAGCCATATATTAGTAGTACAAACTTACATACAGTCAAAATCAAGGTTTCCATGGTTTGCGTATAGGAGATAAGTCACATTTGTGAGTGTTTTGTAGAGATTAACGTCAGTGCAATCAGATTTGTTAAAATTAGCATGCAGCCAATAGAGTTTTTTGATATGTAGGTGATAGGGTAGATGTTTATCAAGGAGTTTAATTGTTGAGAGAAGTACATGAATATAGATGTAGTAGAAGAGACTGGGGTTAGATGAGAGAGAGGAATCAGTGTGAGAAAGTTAGATGAAGATGCGTTATAGGAATCATTATGGTGAGAAGTAAGGTAGGGGTGGATGAAAGAACCTAACCTAGATATAAGGCAGAATTTTTTGAAGAGGGTAAGTAGGAAGAAAGGGGGTTTTATGAAAGCAGGGGCAATTTTAAAGAGGTAGGACTTAGACTATAAGAAGGATACTAGGTCAGTTGGGTGTTGCATGGGAGCAAGAGCAGTTTTGGGAGCTGAGGGTAGTTGTCTTTAAGTAAGTTTAAAAACATCATTGTATACATAAATGCCTAAAGTGTTCATTAAGGTTTTAGAGACCGTGGGTAGCTTAATAATCTCCAGTTAGCACTAATTCTAGAGACACTGTATTTCATAATTCAGTTTTTTCTGCATCATTAGGTGGTGTCTGTATTCATTTTGTCCATGTAGTAAAATTGTTCGCTCTGTATTCATTTTTATATTGTTGTTTTAGTATGTTTTATCTAGCCGTTGCCTTGATTGTGCTTGAAAAGGGTCACTGCACCAGCCCACCCACCTAATACATAAATTGTAGTTTTAGAAGACATTTACACAGTTCACTGTAGGTTTTTTATTCTTTATATGAATTTTGCATGGCTCTGCTATTTAAAAAAATCATGTTTTTTGTTTTTCCTGTCTTCATTCGTAGATCTCATTTTGTACTGTGAGGCCTTCCTGATGACATACAGAACATTCATGACACCCGAAGAGCTCATCAAGAAGTTACAGTACAGATATCCTTTTTGCAGTTTGAGACTTTGAATTTTATTTCGTTTTTCAGCTATTTTATTGCAGCTATGTTAATTTTGGTGTTTATGCTTCTTGTCAACTATTTGTTGATATTTCTGTAGGACAATCAGCAATTTTAAAATGGCCCCTCAAGAGTTAAAGCAGTTCTTTCAGCTTATAGGATGACTATCTTTTCTTGGGGAATAGTGGACAGAGTGGATCATACGCTGGTGTTTGTACTCTTTTGTGGGCAGCCTCTGTTATTACTGCATTGTTGTATATTACAGTATATTACTTATGCCTGTTTTAGGGTGTCCATTGTATTACATTTGATACAGAATACAGTATAAAATCTGAGTTGTAGTAGGAGCCGTTGTATTCTGCAGTGCAGTCTTGCCTGTTTATACTTCCTGAGGAAATCCTTTATTTTACCCTGTTTTTGATACTGTGCCTGTTGACCATCATGCCTCTCCACCAAATGTTGAATCCATTTGTTCCCCATTACTGGGAGTTCCCAGCAACAGGGCAGGATTATTCGGAGGGGAGCCATCACATTGATAGTCAGAGGTTCTTTGTGCTATTTCTGACATCCAGCAAAGGGGACGCTTCTAGATAGGCCCTACCCTGCCCCTGGTGGCTGACACAGCCACTTGTGTCACAGTAGGTGTTCCTTCATCATCACTGTGCATGTGCATGCTCCCAACTCCATGTAGTGATGGCTGCTGTTATTTTCTTGGGAGTAACACCCCTTCCTCAGTTTTGGCCATTTTAGTGCCTTGCAGTTCTCCTCTTGTTTACTGGTGATTAGCTGACCAGAACTACTGCCCCCCCCCCCCCCCCCCACCAAAGAATACAAAAAATGTTCCTGCAGTATTGCACCCAGCTGTTCCAGTACCTGATGTGCTTCTCAGACTAGAGCTGTATGCAGGGCCTGGGCTTTTCCCAATCAGGTGTTTTCTTGTTCTGTTTTCAGCCATGAAATTGAATGGAATTCTCTAATTACACTTGTGCCTGTGAGGATCATTGGGCATTGTGTAACTATGTTGAGTTAGAGTCCACAAAAATGACTGCTGTAATCTTTTAATATTAAACTTGAAGGTAATTTTATAATTTATAGTAATTTATAAATGGCAGCTTATTTCAGAAAAAAGGGGACTTGTGTGTAGGCTGCTGCTGTTCACCTCTTGTTTTATGAAAGTACCTTTGTCTTTGCTTCACCTGGAAAGAAAATCTTAATGAGAGATTAAGCCAAATGTTGCTGTAGTGCCAGAGTTTTAAGTGTGTGTGTATGTATCTGTGTGTGTAAAGATTAAGCCAAATGTTGATGTAATGCCAGAGTTTTAAGTGTGTGTGTGTGTGTGTGTGTGTGTGTGTGTGTGTGTGTGTGTGTGTGTGTGTGTGTGTGTGTGTGAATGTGTGTATAGTTTAAGCCAAATGTTGCTGGAATGCCAAAGTTTTAAATTGTGTGTGTGCGTATGTATGTGTGTATAGATTAAGCCAAATGTTGCTGTAATGCCAGAGTTTTAAGTGTGTGTGTGTGTGTGTGTGTGTGTGTGTGTGTGTGTGTAGAGATTAATCCAAAAACGGACCAGCACAATGGTAATGCAGCTAAAATACATTTATTGTAGAAATCAATGGCTTGCAAACCGGTTTCGGCTGTGAAAAGCCTTCTTCAGTGCTAAAACAAAAATATTCAAAAGTTAAACAGCTCCAACATCCTGTACAATCACATTTATGATATCAAGAAACAAAATGATTTGAATGCCTTAGCAAAGCACGCGCAAAGTTGCCCAGGACATTCTTTTGTTCTAGAAATAGTTGAACCCAACATTAGGGGAGGAGATTACATCAATTTATTAGAACTCAAAGAATTAAAATGGATTTTTAGATTAAAAGGGCATTACCATCCAGGTTTGAACCTTTATGTTTCAATCAAACCACACTTAAATGCACGTAGGTAACAGGATTGAATTTGAAAATGTTTTGAACTTGTTTTAAAATGTTTCTATAGGTATTGATGAGATAATTTATTTATTTATTTATATATTGACACTTCTAGATAAATTTGACAAATGTGATTTGCCTTTGAAAAAGTGAAAGAATTTTTTACTTAATCTTTTACTTATTTTTTACTTATTTATCATTATATGCAACCATGCCTGTGCTATATAATTATTATATAGACTATAAACACCAGTTTAATATTTTTCAATTATGCTTTACTATTCAATCATCCTTTTCCCCCTTTTCTCCTCCTTTTCTTTCTTTCTTTCTTTCCCCTTCCCCGTCCCCTCCCCCCCCTCTTTTGATTCTTTTTATTCTTTTATTCTTTCATCTCTTTACTTTTCTCATTTTCATTTTCTTCCCTACTTTCTCAATTCCTTTCCTATTTGTTCTTTCATGGCTACACATCTTTGCACATATATAATATTAATTTTAATATTTACGTATAGTATAAACACATAAATCATTTACAAGTTTTTCAAACTAGTAAGCCTTATAAAGGAAACATAAGATATTAAAAAGAGTTCATATTTTTAAATAGTTATGATCAGAGCTCATTTAGTATGTTTCATCATGGTACATTATTATTCTAAATGTCAGTGTCTGATGTACATACTTATCAGTTTAAATGTATCTTATATGCTTTTACACTGAAGATTTTAATGTAGATTGCATATATGTGTTTATTTTAGTTTGTATTTTAAAGTATATATACATTGTAACATAATAACCAAATCCTGAAAACTGCCCTTATCATTCAGCTATAGTGAATGTTTAAGTATTGATCTTGTCTGTCTGATTTTTAACTTTCCAGTGGAAGTGCTTCTTGAAAAAGTCTTTGTAATGCTGTTTTTTAACTGCAGTATTTCCTAATCTTCTTAATTGTTTTATTGAATTATTGAGTGTGCATGATTGCTTGTTTAGATAATTAAGAGGTGATGAGTTTAGTATATAAAGTTGCTCACTTTGTAGAAAGTTTTTATGGTCTGAAGAAGCGTACAGGAAGGTACGCGAAAGCGCTTACCACCAATAAATCTTTTTGTTCTTAAAATTATACTAAGTCGTGTTGAGTCCGAAGTTTATATTTTACAGTAAGTTACTTTCTTTTTAACTACGGCCTCTCAGTTGCAGTGGATTTTGTCTTTATATATAGCTCCAACATCCTGGTATTATATAGGGAGACCCTTAAAGGCATATTACAGAAAAAATGATAGTTATTTGATTATATACACGTCATTAAAAATGACTAATAAATCTTGTCAATAGAAACATAATACCCAAATCACCAAAAATAACGTGTACATCAGAGATTATAAATAAGATTCTGCAATATGCATAAGTAAATAGGCTGGCATATTATTGCATTTCATTTAGTCCAGGTTTGAACAAAGCCCCTAACCTGGTTATCCACATAGTATCCATGTTATTAAGTTTATTATGCCATCCTGCTTTGAAATTCCTATGCATTTGTATTTTGTCTATAATGATAAATTTAAAAAGAGCAGTTGGATGATTAATGGTGTGTTTATAAAGGGCATTGGACAAACGGTGATTTCTAATGGCACTAAGGTGTTCACTAATTCTCAATTTGAATGGTCTGGACGTCTGACCAACATAAAAGGAGGAACAGGTACATGTAGCTAAATAAATGACCCAGTCCAAACTACAGTTCCCAAAAATGTTAATATTATATACCCGAGATGTGTTTTTGCTTGAAAATTCCTTTGTTTTAAGAATGTATTCACAGGCACTACAATACCCACAAGGGAAACATCCCACCAAAGGGTCACCAAATAAGGTGGTTTAAGCTGCTGTCGCTGGTGTATATCTCTTGTAGTGAGTTAAGCGAGAATGTATAGTGCGACCCCTACGGTATGAGAAGGCACATTTATCTGGTAAGATGTCATTCAAAAGTTCATGAGACTTAAGTATGTCCCAATGTCTGTTAATGATTTCCCTAAATCTGGATGTGTTGTTCCCGAAAGTGGTTACAAACCTAATCGGCTGTACAGAATTTATTGCTTTTTCATGCTTCAAATGTTGATATTTTAATAAGCTTGGTCGTGCCATCTGCCTAGTCTGGTCAATAGTTTGAGAAATATGATTCCTTGAATATCCATGGTTAATAAGCCTATTTGACAGCTCTTGTTCACAAACTTGATGTTGTTCTTCTAGTGAGCATATGCGTTTCATATGCAAAAATTGGGATTTTGGAATATTTCGGATGATGTGGCGGGGGTGAGAGCTAGATGCATGTAGCAGGGTATTATATTGAGGAAACTTCCTATGTTCACTAGTAGCCAATGTGTGATCTTGCAGTCTAGAAATAACAACATCCAAAAAGACAATCTCTTGATATTCTATATTTAGAGTGAATTGTATATCCCAAGGATTGTTATTAAGATACCTTACAAAATCAAACACATGGTCCTTATCCCCACGCCACACCATCCAACAATCATCTAGATATCTTCTCCAGATGTCCAAATCATTCATATGCAAGTTATGATGTGCATCATAAATAAATGATTGCTCAAAAAATCCCATAAATAAGTCAGCATATATGGGGGCAAATGAAGCCCCCATTGCCGTACCTTTGATCTGCCAATATTGTTGTCCATCAAAGTAAAAAACGTTTTTACACAACACATACTCAGTTAGTTTAACAAGAAAATTGTTGAAACCAGTGGAATATAATTCCGATTTGTCCAACCAATAAGAGATCGCAGCTATGCCAGCATCATGGGGGATGCTCGTATAGAGAGATGAAACATCTAAGGTACATAACCACCAATCCGCTTCTAATTGTGAATCCTGAATGATGTTAAGAAATTCCGTGGTGTCTTGTATCCTTGATCTTACATGAGACAGTAACGTTTTCAAATAATACGTGAGGAAAGTGTATAGTGGTTCAGTGAGAGAGCCTCTCCCAGAGACAATGGGTCTACCTGGGGGGTTAGTAGAGTGTTTGTGGATTTTAGGAAGAAGATATAAATATTGGGGCATAGGTTCTACCACTTTGAGTTGTTTACAAACCTGTTTGCTGATAATACCTTCTTCTGTCGCTAAATCCAAAAAAGAGTCTATCTGTGCCTTAAAGTTGGGTGTAGGATCCACAACCATCTTAATATAAAAACGAGCATCAGACAACTGTCTGTAAGCCTCAGCCTTATATTTGCTGTAATCCATAACCACAATGCCACCCCCTTGTCAGCCGGAATAATGACAATCTCATGATTGAGTTGAAGTTCTGTTAGTGCAGATCTCTGCTTGAGTGAGGTTATTTGTAATAGGTTGATATCTACTAGAGAAGTGTAAATCTTTGATGACACATTCCTTAAAAATAGAAACATGTTTATCCATGAGTGGTGTAAATTCTGATTTGCCAAATCTGAAACCAGTAGATCTTTGAGTGGAATCATGGTCTGAAAAAAATATTTTAAGATTGAGCAATCTACAAAAATCGTTAACATCTTGTGACAAACTGTATTCAGAAACAGGTGAAGTGGGGACAAAATTAAGACCTTTATTTAATACTTGGTTATGTTCAGGTGATAATTCAAAGGATGAAATATTGTGTACATTATTCACTATTTCACAATCTGTTGTAATAGAACTTGTAAACTGGATGTTTCTGTTTCTATGCTTTCTGCCCCCCCCCTACGTGTCTTACGTCTAAAGGGTCACACTATTTTCTCTTAGCAGCAGGGGACACCTGGTGTGAAGGTACATCATAATCTGTAGCAGAGGAAGTTTCGTCCTCTGACATACCGCTAAGGGTAGATTCTGTCCTTCTTAATATGGATCTGAGCCTCTTTCTACCATGATTGCTTTTGTTAACTCTGTCTGTGAACCTGACATTCTTAGATGTAACAAATGGTTTGCCTTTGTCGTAATCCGACAAGTCTCTGTTAAATTTGTGTGTTTTTCTCTTAATCAATTGTTGTTCCAAATTGGCCAGATCTTTGGCTAAATCGGAAATAAACTCCTTAAAAAATACTTCAGTTTCAAATAACTGGGCCTCAAGACACACCTTTTGAATTTCAACTATTTCTGATTCAATGGTTCTTTCATAATAACCAATCAAAGTATTTACAAAAAGCATTGAAGCCTGGTGTTGGGCTGAAGCCCAATCCTGTGATAACTGGGCATCAATGTTAGTTACTAAGGGTTGAAGGCGGATCCTTAGCCCCCTAGGTGTAATGTCTTTTAGTTTATAGGCCTTGAATAATTTCAAGTGCCAAATATTGGACCTTAATGATTTCATGTTTCTCGTCAGTTTATGAAAAACTAACCCACATTTCTGTTTGGAACCGCCTTCACTATTAAAACTAGTTGACCCCCTAGTGTTGAAGCCAAAGGCTTCCAGGTTATCTTTATCAGCCGATAGTCCTTGCAAGATTCCACTTAGATCCATGATAAAGCTGTTAGGCAATATGTCACAACACAATTCTTGACCCAAAACAAGCAAATGGTCTGGCAAATGTAAACAATATATATATATATATATATATATATATATATATAGGTGATTGTGTACTGCGTTGACCCTAATGATTGTGGAAAATTGCCTTTGATATATATAAAAAAGGACAGCAACTGAAAATGCCCCACTATATATAGAGAAACTCTAATATGCTCAAATAATGTAGTAGTAGGTAATTCATCTCAATATAAACCAATGATTATTCGTCTAGTTATAAAGGTCAAACAGTTGAATATCAGAGGTGTACATTTGTCTAAATCAACCTTTGTCATTCATATCATATATAAACAGAAGTAATTCCATATATAGTTAAGGTAGCCGACCGTTCGTCTCTGCTGCCATCTGATATAGGAGTGAACTCCGACTCAAGGGCTTGTATAAACCCAAGTGTGTATAAAGTATAACTGGACTTTCGTCCCATATAATATTGAAAATATGATTGTCAAAATCCGTAGACCAGAAAATGCCAAATATTAATAGAGTCAATATATATAGAAATGGGGGCACAAAGTTGCCTACTTATATAGAATATATATATATATATATATATATATATATATATATATGTTCCACAAATGGGGCAACTGCAGTACAAAAACATATATATAAAAAATATAAATGATGCCAGTATATTATACAAAAAAACATGTACTTGGGTCAAAAATGGTTTAAACAATTCTTGTGATAGCTATCAAGTTGACTGAGAAAGCAGAACATGAATGAATATTAAACAAAACTCAATAGTTGAGAACCATATTAAAAGTGTGACCTTGAAATCCCAAAATGCTCCAAATTCTTAAATGTAGTAAAGACTACACCAGAATGACATCTACGATGTGATGAAAAAACTCCAAATGAACGCGAAATAATCCTGATGATATTGGAGCTGCAGAAAAGATGTTACCTGCATACCAGGCATCCCCAGCGTGAAGTAGCAAGCAGAAGGAACAAATCAAACACACGCACGAGGGACTAAATGCACAGTCCAAACCAAAATTGAGGGTGAATCCAAAAACGGACCAGCACAATGGTAATGCAGCTAAAATAAATTTATTGTAGAAATCAATGGCTTGCAAACTGGTTTCGGCTGTGAAAAGCCTTGATTACTACATTTAAGAATTTGGAGCATTTTGGGCTAGCTCTTAGTTTTGACTTATTTTTTATTTATATCAGTTATTGGGCCTACCTCGTGGACCATATTTTTTCTGAAGGGATTTGGAACACGCAGCGGATTATCTTTATGCTTATGCCAACAATTTGAATTTCGTTTTCTGGTTGGACTTTGCGAGGGTTCACTAGAACATTTTTTTCATCATCCTGGGCGCTTACTTAGGGTCAACATATACATATATACATTTAACAGGTACTGTGGACCATTTTGGTGTTTGTGATTTTCGTCTTACTGTTTGAATTTCGTGAAGGTCTACTACATTTTTCTGATCAAACAAGTACTGTGGATTACCTTTGGTTTCATAGCAACATTTTGAACTTTATTTTATTATTTGGATCTTATCATCCTGGGCACTAACTAAAGGTCAACATTTATCCATCTTACAGATACTGTGGACACTTAATTACATTGATGGACATATTTATTGCATTTTTGCCCTGGACTTGAGGTTCGATGTTTGAACTTTGTATTACATTTAGCTTATGACTCCGTTACGATTTAGATCATATGTTGGCTAATTTTGGGCGATCACAAGGGACATTGATTCCATTTGTTAAATTAGTCAAGGGCCTAATTTGGTGTTGACAAATGACGCTGCATTTTTTGTGTTGATAATATTTTGTACTGGTTGTCAGTGTAGTTTGGAGAATGTTTTTTCAATATTCATTCTCTTTTCATTCAGGCTACTAATTTTAGGGTCAGTATTGTGTTAGGGCACATCAGTTTCAAGACAATTTATAATTTATAACTTTTTTGGGTTGGATTTCTGTTCAATAAGGATTCGCTATTGTTATCATGTGCATGCAAGGCGCTATTATTTAGTGTCTTATTCAGCATCATTTATACTTTAAAAATAGCTCTGTTTTGTGATTTCTATTTAGTTGATCACCCTGATTTTTGGTTGGGGCTGTGATTTGTTGGTATAATAGTTTTCCAACACTTATACTTATTATGAAAGGCATTTTATCCTTCTTGTAGGTTTATCTAGATACACATGGGATTTCAAGGTCACACTTTTAATATGGTTCTCAACTATTGAGTTTTGTTTAATATTCATTCATGTTCTGCTTTCTCAGCCAACTTAATAGCTATCACAAGAATTGTTTAAACCATTTTTGACCCAAGTACATGGTTTTTTGTATAATATACTGGCATCATTTATATTTTTTATATATATGTTTTTGTACTGCAGTTGCCCCATTTGTGGAACATATACATATATATATATATATATATACATATTCTATATAAGTAGGCAACTTTGTGCCCCCATTTCTATATATATTGACTCTATTAATATTTGGCATTTTCTGGTCTACGGATTTTGACAATCATATTTTCAATATTATATGGGCCGAAAGTCCAGTTATACTTTATACACACTTGGGTTTATACAAGCCCTTGAGTCGGAGTTCACTCCTATATCAGATGACAGCAGAGACAAACGGTCGGCTACCATAACTATATATGGAATTACTTCTGGTTATATATGATATGAATGACAAAGGTTGATTTAGACAAATGTACACCTCTGATATTCAACTGTTTGACCTTTATAACTAGACGAGTAATCATTGGTTTATATTGAGATGAATTACCTACTACTTCATTATTTGAGCATATGAGAGTTTCTCTATATATAGTGGGGCATTTTCAGTTGCTGTCCTTTTTTATATATATCAAAGGCAATTTTCCACAATTATTAGGGTCAACGCAGTACACAATCACATATATATATATATATAAATATATATATATATATATATATATATATATATATATATATATATATATATATATATATATTGTTTACATTTGCCAGACCATTTGCTTGTTTTGGGTCAAGAATTGTGTTGTGACATATTGCCTAACAGCTTTATCATGGATCTAAGTGGAATCTTGCAAGGACTATCGGCTGATAAAGATAACCTGGAAGCCTTTGGCTTCAACACTAGGGGATCAACTAGTTTTAATAGTGAAGGCGGTTCCAAACAGAAATGTGGGTTAGTTTTTCATAAACTGACGAGAAACATGAAATCATTAAGGTCCAATATTTGGCACTTGAAATTATTCAAGGCCTATAAACTAAAAGACATTACACCTAGGGGGCTAAGGATCCGCCTTCAACCCTTAGTAGCTAACATTGATGCCCAGTTATCACAGGATTGGGCTTCAGCCCAACACCAGGCTTCAATGCTTTTTGTAAATACTTTGATTGGTTATTATGAAAGAACCATTGAATCACAAACAGTTGAAATTCAAAAGGTGTGTCTTGAGGTCCAGTTATTTGAAACTGAAGTATTTTTTAAGGAGTTTATTTCCGATTTAGCCAAAGATCTGGCCAGTTTGGAACAACAATTGATTAAGAGAAAAACACACAAATTTAACAGAGACTTGTCGGATTACGACAAAGGCAAACCATTTGTTACATCTAAGAATGTCAGGTTCACAGACAGAGTTAACAAAAGCAATCATGGTAGAAAGAGGCTCAGATCCATATTAAGAAGGACAGAATCTACCCTTAGCGGTACGTCAGAGGACGAAACTTCCTCTGCTACAGATTATGATGTACCTTCACACCAGGTGTCCCCTGCTGCTAAGAGAAAACAGTGTGACCCTTTAGACGTAAGACACACAGGGGGGGGGCAGAAAGCATAGAAACAGAAACAGGAACATCCAGTTTACAGGTTCTATTACAACAGATTGTGAAATAGTGAATAATGTACACAATATTTCATCCTTTGAATTATCACCTGAACATAACCAAGTATTAAATAAAGGTCTTAATTTTGTCCCCACTTCACCTGTTTCTGAATACAGTTTGTCACAAGATGTTAACGATTTTTGTAGATTGCTCAATCTTAAAATATTTTTTTCAGACCATGATTCCACTCAAAGATCTACTGGTTTCAGATTTGGCAAATCAGAATTTACACCACTCATGGATAAACATGTTTCTATTTTTAAGGAATGTGTCATCAAAGATTTACACTTCTCTAGTAGATATCAACCTATTACAAATAACCTCACTCAAGCAGAGATCTGCACTAACAGAACTTCAACTCAATCATGAGATTGTCATTATTCCGGCTGACAAGGGGGGTGGCATTGTGGTTATGGATTACAGCAAATATAAGGCTGAGGCTTGCAGACAGTTGTCTGATGCTCGTTTTTATATTAAGATGTTTGTGGATCCTACACCCAACTTTAAGGCACAGATAGACTCTTTTTTGGATTTAGCGACAGAAGAAGGTATTATCAGCAAACAGGTTTGTAAACAACTCAAAGTGGTAGAACCTATGCCCCAATATTTATATCTTCTTCCTAAAATCCACAAACACTCTACTAACCCCCCCAGGTAGACCCATTGTCTCTGGGAGAGGCTCTCTCACCGAACCACTATCTGCTTTCTTCACGTATTATTTGAAACCGTTACTGTCTCATGTAAGATCAAGGATACAAGACACCACAGAATTTCTTAACATCATTCAGGATTCACAATTAGAAGCGGATTGGTGGTTATGTACCTTAGATGTTTCATCTCTCTATACGAGCATCCCCCATGATGCTGGCATAGCTGCGATCTCTTATTGGTTGGACAAATCGGAATTATGTTCCACTTGTTTCAACAATTTTCTTGTTAAACTAACTGAGTATGTGTTGTGTAAAAACGTTTTTTACTTTGATGGACAACAATATTGGCAGATCAAAGGTACGACAATGGGGGCTTCATTTGCCCCCATATATGCTGACTTATTTATGGGATTTTTTGAGCAATCATTTATTTATGATGCGCATCATAATTTGCATATGAATGATTTGGACATCTGGAGAAGATATCTAGATGATTGTTGGATGGTGTGGCGTGGGGATAAGGACCATGTGTTTGATTTTGTAAGGTATCTTAATAACAATCCTTGGGATATACAATTCACTCTAAATATAGAATATCAAGAGATTGTCTTTTTGGATGTTGTTATTTCTAGACTGCAAGATCACACTTTGGCTACTAGTGAACATAGGAAGTTTCCTCAATATAATACCCTGCTACATGCATCTAGCTCTCACCCCCGCCACATCATCCGAAATATTCCAAAATCCCAATTTTTTGCGTATGAAACGCATATGCTCACTAGAAGAACAACATCAAGTTTGTGAACAAGACCTGTCAAATAGGCTTATTAACCGTGGATATTCAAGGAATCATATTTCTCAAACTATTGACCAGACTAGGCAGATGGCACGACCAAGCTTATTACAATATCAACATTTGAAGCATGAAAAAAACAAATTCTGTACAGCCGATTAGGTTTGTAACCACTTTCGGGAACAACACATCCAGATTTAGGGAAATCATTAACAGACATTGGGACATACTTAAGTCTCATGAACTTTTGAATGACATCTTACCAGATAAATGTGCCTTCTCATACCGTAGGGGTCGCACTATACATTCTCGCTTAACTCACTACAAGAGATATACACCAGCAACAACAGTTCAAACCACCTTATTTGGTGACCCTTTGGTGGGATGTTTCCCTTGTGGGCATTGTAGTGCCTGTGAATACATTCTTAAAACAAAGGAATTTTCAAGCAAAAACACATCTCAGGTATATAATATTAACATTTTTGGGAACTGTAGTTCGGACTGGGTCATTTATTTAGCTACATGTACCTGTTCCTCCTTTTATGTTGGTCAGACGTCCAGACCATTAAAATTGAGAATTAGTGAACACCTTAGTGCCATTAGAAATCACCGTTTGTCCAATGCCCTTTATAAACACACCATTAATCATCCAACTGCTCTTTTTAAATTTATCGTTATAGACAAAACACAAATGCATAGGAATTTCAAAGCAGGATGGCATAATAAACTTAATAACATGAAAACTATGTGGATAACCAGGTTAGGGGCTTTGTTCAAACCTGGACTAAATGAAATGCAATAATATGCCAGCCTATTTACTTATGCATATTGCAGAATCTTATTTATAATCTCTGATGTACACTTGTTATTTTTGATGATTTGGGTATTATGTTTCTATTGACAAGATTTATTAGTCATTTTTCATGACGTGTATATAATCAAATAACTATCATTTTTTCTGTAATATGCCTTTAAGGGTCTCCCTATATAATACCAGGATGTTGGAGCTGTTTAACTTTTGAATATTTTTGTCTTAGCACCGAAGAAGGCTTTTCACAGCCGAAACCGGTTTGCAAGCCATTGATTTCTACAATAAATTTATTTTAGCTGCATTACCATTGTGCTGGTCCATTTTTGGATTCACCCTCAATTTTGGTTTGGACCGTGCACTTAGTCCCTCGTGCGTGTGTTTGGTTTGTTCCTTCTGTGTGTAGAGATTAAGCCAAATGTTGTAATGCCAGAGTTTTAAATGTATGTGTGTGTGTGTGTGTGTGTGTGTGTGTGTGTGTGTGTGTGTGTGTGTGTGTGTATGCATCCTAATAGGGTGGATAATGTTTAGGCTTTCAGATCCTGTCCAAATCATTATCCACCGCTATAGTGCCTTTTTTTAGGCATTGCCAAACTTTCCAGTTTAACAAAACTACTAAGGCAAAGTTAAAGGTATTATTGCTCAATGTTAGGAGTCTCAACAAGAAACTTCACTCATGGAAGCATTCCTTACCCTGGAGAATGCTTATGTTTGTGCAGTTACTGAAACATGGTACAACAAAGCCATGGAAAACACTCCAGCAGTGCATGGCTAATCACATCTTTCACATGTCCAAACACCCACTGAACAAGAAAGAGCAAAAGGCAGAGTTTTATCTATCTACATAAAGGACAAGCACATCTCAGTGCTGGTCAAGCAATATGACATGCTTGAGCTACTCCACATCCAACTATCCATGGGAAAAATCCATTAGCATATTCTTGCTAGCTACAGGTACCCCACCGTGAACCAGAAAACCCATATATCATGCCTGAAACTAGTACCGCTCACCATCTAGCCCAGTACCGTACTCATGGGAGATTTTAACAATCCCTTCATTAACGGAGAGGCATACATGACCACTAACACGCAGGCCCAAATATTTCTTGACTTTGTAAATTCAAATGCTATGGAGAATCTAATCTGCAGTCCCAACTAGGGATGTGGTACTCACAAGTATGGGAGAGGGCTGCCCAGCCCCCCCCCCCCATTGTGATGTCCTCAATAGTGAGATCAAACCACATAGCAGTCTTCCTTGAAATGAAGGTAAAACTAACCCCCAAAACTTAAGAACTTCAGTAAGGTATATTACCCCCTTTTAAGAGATGGCATCGCTAGTGTCCAGGCTCCCCCAAATCCAGAAAACACAGAATCCCTTGTAGAGTCCTACACAAAAGCCCTGTACAACCATATAAACAACTGCATAGAAACAGTATGGTGGACCCCTGGTATTAATAGGTTGTACAACTAAAGAAAGAAAATTATATCGAGAAGTAAATGGGAATGTGCACAACAGAGCGAAAAGTTTCTCATTATCTGAACAAACAAATCAGGGAACTAGTCAAGCCTGTGAAAGCAGACTTTATGGTAAAAATAGCTTTCAGATCTAAGATTAACTATAAGGCATTTTTCAGTACTACCCGCAGTCTTAAGGGCAACACCCATCAATGTGTGGAACTAGTTGCAGATGGCATCATCTGTACTCAGCCAGAATATATAGCAAGTCTGCTGGCTGACAAATTCAGCTCAAATTTCACCTCACCATCACCCCCCAGTTCTTCCAGAAAAAATACCTTCTACTACTTCACTGCCGAATATCACCAAAGAACTCTAAAGCTAAAAATCAGTGTGGCCTGACAGTATACCAGGTTGCCTCTTAAACAGCTTAAATCAAGATTTATTAGGCATATTAAAATCTCTTTTTAACCACAGCATCTGGACTGGCTTTGTACCGATAGAGGACAGCAGTGACCCCCCCCCCCCACCTCTGCAAAAAGGGAACCATCTACTGACACGGGAAATTAACAGACCCATAAGTTTGACTAGTCTTATATGTAAGGCCTTGAAAAAAATAGTCATGGACCTGATAAATAATGGCATAGGAAACCTGCAAACACTGGACCAACCCAGTTTGGCATTGTAAAGGGTAGGTTTTGCCTACTGAATCTGGTGAATTTCTTTGAGAGAGTCACTGAGGCCGCGGATGAGGGTAAAACAGTACGGGCCTACTTCAAATACTTAAAATGTCACTTACATGAATTTTAAATGAACAAGATGAAAACCATGAACTTGCATTTAAACAAAAAGTCACAACACCGATATCTTCACCAGGGAAAGGAGGCAGTCAGCCAGCATTTGACTTGTCCTTTTGCCCACAATAGTGAGATCTCGGAGTTGGTATATTTAGTTTGGGGGGTGTGGGGGGGCAAACCCACTTGGGTGGGTTTGATTGATTGGTTTGCTTTTTTGTCCATGTTGGCCGACTGACTAATTTTCCTGGTGTAAATGTCGGTGTTGTGAATTTTCGTTTCAGTGCAAGTTCAGTGTTTTCATCTCGATTATTTAAAATTTGGGTAAGTGACATTTTAATTATTTGTAGTAGATCCAACAGTACATACCGTGTACCTCAACCTGGCCAAGGCATTTAACACAGTTCCTCACTCCGGTATAAAGAAACCCACAAAACTGGGCATAAATCTCTGTATCACCAGATGGATAGCCATTTGACTCTTGGACAGGACACATGGTTAAAGTGGGTGTATCCAGATCCAGCAAGAGGCTATTTACTAGTGGTATTCCACAGGGCTTGGTACTGGGACCACTCCTGTTTGGAATGTACTTCTCTGAAGTCAAAGTTAATGTGGAAGGCTTCTGGATGACAAAGTTTGCCAATGACTGCAAGCTGGGGGCAGTCATTGAATCCTTCCCAGAGATTTAGATGTCCTTCAGAAGGGTCTACAGCAGACAAATGATTGGTGCCAGAACCTTGGCCTAAAACTAAATGCAAAAAATGCATTATCATACCCTTTGGGAAGTCAAATACTCCTGCAAATTACAAGATCAATTGCACACCCCTAAGAGTAGACTCTGAGGTGAGAGATCTAGGTACAAAGATAGATAGCCTGAACTTTGACTGCTATGTGTCCACAGTGGTGTGGAAGCATTTATATTTGGCAAAACTTAGAAGTAAAAGTGTGGCATTCAGATCCAAGGAAATTATAGTACCACTGTACTCAGCCCTAATTAGACCAATAATTGAGTACAATGTGCCATTTGGCATGTACTTGACTAGGCACTTAGAGCAGCTGGAGTGAACTCAGAAGTTCTTCACAAAGAAAATACAGGGTGTAAACAACATGTCCTATGCTGATATACTAAAAGCCCCATGCCTTTACTCTTGTCTCCTAATGACTGTTAAGGGGTGACCTATGCCTGACTTACAAGACACACTCAAATCCAGCCCTGATGGAGCTGCTACACATCTGTAAGTCAAACAGCACGGGGGTCAGTCGATATAGGGATCTAAACTTAGCAACTCAAACAAAATATGCTGGAGAGACAGATAATTGTCTCAGAGATTGCTCCTTCTTTCGATCAGGCTTCCTGTTCACATTAAGCAGAAACCTTCCATGGCCCTCTTCAACCATAATTTGGCCCAATGGATGGGGAATTTCAAATTCACACCTGGAGTAGCGTCTGTGTCCCTTATGGGCAGGGGCAGTCTGTAAAATACTCAAGGCATAGGCAAAAATCTATGCCATCCTGTTGCCTCTAGGACCTTATATTGGATAAAATCAGCCAGGCTTGTAAGGGCTCTTAAGATATTAACCCAGTAATCTCCTGTGAACCTATATGTGTATGTACGTATGTATATATGTGTGTGTGTGTGTGTGTGTGTGTGTGTGTGTGCGTGCACATATATATGTGTGTGCGTGTATATGCACAGACATACATATATATCAGAGAGGAGCCCTGCCACTTTAATTCTTGCTTCAGATCCTTCATATATCCTCCTAATTAACCTTATCATTGCATCAGAGAATGCAGATGCTTCTGTTACCCTAGCCATAATATCCCAGCTTACTGAATCAGTTGCTTTCTCTACATCAAGACCCACCAACAACAGATGTATTTTCTTACATTCTGCTTCCCTTTGGATCATCATTCTATTAAAAGTAGAACCTATTGTAAGGGCCTGCACACCTGAGGACCTACCCCTAGGCCATCTCCTACTTACCTATTTCTTTCCTCCTTACCTCATATTTTAGGCTTAATTTGTAACTCCCTCCTTACTCCACTAGAGGGCAGCAGAGCTCAAAGCAACTAGAATTATTTCTTACTGCTAGCCAAACGCCTGCAGCCCTGTGGAGTAGCCTTCATCTGTTATCCCTACTAGAACCATTACTGTATATAATTACCTCCCTCTATCAGATAGGTAAAGAATTAACCTTATTAGTGTCTATTATTAATACAAGTGTGAACCCCTCTGACAGAGAGCAAATGTAGTACCTTTTATTGTTTATTACTCATTCACCAGAAAGCTTATTTGACTGCCCTTTCTACTCCTGTCCTAGAACTCCTAATCAACTTTCTAAACTAGTCACTTTTCCTGCTTTAAAACTCCTTAATATTACCTCTCTCTCCTATATATCTTTTCTAAACGCTTACCCCTTTATGTCTTTTAATAAGTAAATATAGGAAACAACTCTTACCTTTCTCTTAGCCTATAGAACACAGTCTCACTGTCTAACTGATTGTCTCCCAGCCTACGTATTTTTTTATTCACCTTTGGCTCTTGAGACTTCTCTCCCTGCAACTGGTTTACACCCTTCCTCTTGGTAGGCTCCCCCCTCCACCTTTGTCCTGGTATTTTTATGTCCCACCCACCCCTCTCCCCTTTCTATTAATTACGTTAGCCTATAAATATTGGCTAGTACCTCAGGCGCCGTTTTTAAATCCCTAGCCCTAACTAGCAATCCCCTGTCCTCAAGGCGGTGTGTGGTCCGTAAGTTTGTTTTTCTTTGTATGAAATGTACATACTCTGTATTTGTGAATAGCTTTGCATATGTTTCCGATAGACTATATCACCCTATACTTTTGTTAGATATATTTACTTTGTCTTGCCATGCACCAAGTTGTACGTGTTTTCCGCGTGGTGTACAAACTGCCCGTAGGTATCCACAGCGGTCTTCTGACTAACTAGAGCTGCTACCTACTACCAAGAGCCTCTAGAGGTTGTTATTCAGTGGTTGGCTGTTGATTTCTCAGTCCTTACAGATACCTACTGCGTTTTACACCAGTCGCGCTCTTTTTGGGCTCTGGCGTATACATAACGACAACACGCCACTGTGAAAGAATAGGGTCTTTCCTCCTTTGCCGCTACTCTAGGTTTTATCTGGAGAGGTCACTATCGAAATTTCTTCTTACCTAGGATCTCCAGAGAGTGTGACCGGTAGATTTTGTAGTTTATTGCCTACGGCTAGTGGTGAGTGTACCCTATTGCGCTCTTTTCCGCTTCCTACCCTGAGAGTGCGTATTTCAAGCATTCCGATTTTATCCAGTAGTTGGTTGTTGATTGACCGCTAATAAATTGTTGTTTAATGCTTCGGCTAGTGGTGAGCTTACCCTATTGTGCTCTTTTCCGCCTGCTTCCCTGAGAGTGCATGTTTTGAGCAGTCTACTCCAATGCGCATATAAAGTCCTTTTATTCTCATTAAGTAGCACGCCTTCTGCATGTTACTAGGAATCGATTTATTCAGAGACCTAATTGTAAACTCTATTTTTATAACTGCTAACAGCTTATAAATGAGCTTTTACTGTCCGGTATGCTGTTGACGCACAAAAGTTGAAATTAAAGCTGAACACTAGAAAATGATTATAACTGCTGATTATATGCTGTGTTCTGCATAATTAACAAAGATTGTTGGCATTTTGTTCTTTTATTCTGTACACATTATCTAGCTAGTAACCAATGCATGTATGTTTTAACTTTTTTTTTTACTGCTTGCAGTTTAATAGCTTTTGTAAAGGTATATCTTGACTACCTGTGTTTAAGCTGTACTGTATCTCACACTCCATTCATCTACTGACTTGCATTTGCTTCACCAGTTCTTATCCTACTTCTGCATTGATTTTAACCTAATTGCCATCTTATATCTCTTTTTTCTCCATCTTTCTTTCAGTTTATAAGCCTTGTGCCAGTCTTACAGGCTCTCCCCCTTACTGTAACATAGCAAGGTAGAAGGAAACCAATCAAGAACAGAAGGGATACCCACCAGGAAACCCTATGTGAACTACTTAGACTCTCCTCATTTAGCCTCACAGTCTAGGAGATAACCTACTATTTTCATAGGTATTAAACTAACTTTTGTAAGTGCTAAAGTAGAACCTATTGTAATGGCCTCCACACCTGAGGACCTACCTCTAGGCCATCTCCTACTTACCTATTTCTTTCCTCCTTACCTCATATTTTAGGCTTAATTTGTAACTCCCTCCTTACTCCACTAGAGGGCAGCAGAGCTCAAAGCAACTAGAATTATTTCTTACTGCTAGCCAAACGCCTGCAGCCCTGTGGAGTAGCCTTCATCTGTTATCCCTACTAGAACCATTACTGTATATAATTACCTCCCTCTATCAGATAGGTAAAGAATTAACCTTATTTGTGTCTATTATTAATACAAGTGAACCCCTCTGACAGAGAGCAAATGTAGTACCTTTTATTGTTTATTACTCATTCACCAGAAAGCTTATTTGACTGCCCTTTCTACTCCTGTCCTAGAACTCCTAATCAACTTTCTAAACTAGTCACTTTTCCTGCTTTAAAACTCCTTACTATTACCTCTCTCTCCTATATATCTTTTCTAAACGCTTACCCCTTTATGTCTTTTAATAAGTAAATATAGGAAACAACTCTTACCTTTCTCTTAGCCTATAGAACACAGTCTCACTGTATAACTGATTGTCTCCCAGCCTCTCTCAGCTGTGACCCGCTTCGCTCCCCTACCCTATCCCCATATCCCACCCACCCCCAGTGGTCCTAGACTTATACTTCTCTTACCAGACCCCCTCCCTCATCCTAACAACCTTACTCGCCAACCTATTAACTAAACTATCCCCACCCTTCCCACTTAACTATTACTCCTATAACCACTCCTATTGTACCTTAATTCTTCCTTTCAGACACTAACAATTTGTTCTCTCCTCTCTTTCCTCTTCTCATTCTACTTCCCCTTGCTTGCTACATCTTCCCATTCCTTTTCCCCCTACTACATCTCTTCTCTACTCCTAAAAACTTTTATACATAAACTCTAAAGATGACTTTAACAGTAAAAACAAACATTACCAGATCCATACTCATAACCATACTATCAACTGCCCTGACATATGCATATATCCTCACCTCCTTTGAAGAACCATACTTTTACCACTTTAACTACTCTACTAAACAGACAGCAATACACACTTCTACACTACCAAGTAGTCAAATTAATATCAACTCAACTCCCAGCTATCTAAGACCAAACTACCATAGACTCTCCCACATTAAGTACAATATACCCACAGTAAAAAAAATGAAATATATAACCAACTTTATTAATAACTCGGCATTAAGACTCATTAAACCCTCCTTAAAAGATGGTGACATCCACCCTAACCCTGGCCCTACCAATCCACCTACCCTAATAAACCAGCCCATACTCCCCAACTCTTTCCTAATAGGACATCTAAATATCCACAGCCTTAACAACAAAGTAACCCATCTCCATGTCCTTTTAGACACCCATAACTTTGACATCCTCTGTCTGACAGAAACGTGGTTAAAACCTGAGACCAAAGACAATGAAATCATTCCCCAAGGGTATAATGTACTGAGACAAGACTGTATAAAAAGAAAGGGCGGGGGAGTAGCAGTCTTTTTCAAAGACAAACTCCAGATCTCCACTTTACCATTCTACCCACCTCAAGATAGTAACGCAGAGGTACTTATCACCAGACTTCAAATCAACCAAAACAAATTTTTATACATCATCTGCATCTACCTTCCACCAGGTAATAATATCAGTACTATAGAGTATATACTAAGCTGGGTGTCCTTAACTTACCCCCAAGAAACTATTATACTTGGTGATTTTAATACTGATTGGAAAACTGTCAATGCTGATAATCCTACCTCCCATGGTTTCAGTCAAACTATCACCTTTACAACCAGAATTAATAAACCAAACAAAAGAGAGCACCCTAGACTGGATACTTATAAACAGACAAAAACAAACTTACAATGTAGGAACTCTACCTGATGATGTCAGTGATCATACCTTAACTTACATCCTTAGGCATAAGAATGATATCACAGTTCCACCCATATACAGAACCATATGCAGCAATAAACACTTCAACCCAGTATCATTCCAAAATGAACTAAGTGCCTGTGACTGGAACCCTTTAAAAACCCTACCTCTTGAAGAGGCTGTCAATTATCTAAACACTAAATTCCTAACTATCCTTGACAGGCATGCACCCAAAAGGTCCATCAGAATTAAGGCCAAATCAGCCCCCTGGCTTTCCAAAGAAACCAGACAAAAAATCTTACTTAGGAATAAATCCTGGGCTAAGTGGAGAGCTAACAAAAATATTTCTGATCAACAAATTTTTAAGCAACTAAGAAGTGGTACAAAAAAGGGAATACTCTTGGATAAAAAGAACTACTACTACAAACTACAGCAAAATCACCAAAATAACCCCCAGAGGTTCTGGTCTAGTATCAATAAACTCCTTTCCCTAGGGCACTCTCCTACTCCTACCCCACTTCAGGCAGACCCTGATACCCCCCTTCAAACTGCCAATGCCTTCAACTCCTTTTTCACAGATACCATACAAGGACTAGCTAGTCAACTTACTCTAGACAACTCAAGCCTACCCGCCACCTCACCTAGCACTCTACCAGCATTTTATATGCAACCAATCTCTACCACCCTCATCTACAAACTCATTCAAAAACTTAAGCCATGTACTCCTTCTGCCGACCAGCTACCTTCTGAATACCTCCAAAAAGCAGCCAAAGTAATTTCCTATCCCATATCCATCCTCATAAATAGAACCATTAAAGAGGGAAAAGTTCCAGGCATCTGGAAAATCTCCCACATTATCCCCCTTCACAAAGGTGGTAACTCAAATGATTATTCTAACTACCGACCAATAGCTCTTTTATCACCCTTAGCAAAAATCATGGAAAAATGTGTTCACCAGCAACTTTTAAACCATTTAACTCAAAATAACACAATAGCTAAGTGCCAGCATGGTTTTAGGCCAGCACATGGCACCACTACTGCCTTGTTATCCTTTACAGATGCCATAAATAGAAATCGAAACAACAATAACCCCTCATCTGCACTCTTTATTGACCTCTCAAAAGCTTTTGACATGGTAAACCATACCCTTCTTATCAACATTCTTGAATCCTATTCCGTTGACTCTCTGGCTATTAAATGGTTCATGTCCTACCTAACCAATAGACAACAAGCAGTTCTCTGGGAAAATAATATATCATCCCTTCTACCAGTCTCCCTTGGAGTCCCTCAAGGGTCCATTCTAGGCCCACTTCTTTTTTCCCTTTTTATCAACGATCTCCATGTAGCAATCCCACAAGCCACCTGCATTCAATATGCAGATGATTCAACATTAATATGCTCAGCTAGTTCCACATCTGAGCTACAGTCTCTGACTCAAAATGTTTTCAATACTGTTGAAACGTGGTTTACAAAACGTTGCCTCCTTCTTAATGCTAAAAAAAACCAAGCTCCTTCTCTTTACACCCACTAGCAAGTCCCCCCCCCTATAGATTTCTCTATCATCTCCAATAATCACACTACCATATACCCCGACTCTACCACCAAATTGTTAGGAATAACTATTGACAATAATCTTACGTTTGATATCCGCATAAATACCATAAAAACTGTCAACAGAAAAATAGGCTCCTTATATCGAATCAAAAGTTTCCTAACTCCAATAGCCAGAACTAAAATTGCACACTCCCATTTAATTTCAACACTGCTATATGCCTGTCCCATATACACTAACCTCAAAAAAATAATCTTGTCAAACTAGCACATGCCTACAACAGCATCGCCAGATTTACCACTGGCAATCCCTTTAGAACTCACCACTGTTTAAATCTAATGCAGCTAGGCTGGATTGAACTTGAAAACTATCTGAATATCTCCCAACTAACCATTGCCCATAAGATATTTTATCAACCTAATAGCACTCCTGTACTATCCAATCTCATAATCCCCTATAAAAATCTAAACTCCCTACGCTCTTCTAGTAAACTTCTAGCTAACATAACCAAGACTAACAACACAGCTGGTGATTCCGTTTTCTAATGCAGTGGGAAAAAACTGGAACCTACTCCCCAACGATCTTACATCACTTACTTCCTTGCCTCTCTTTAAACAAAACCTCAAAAAACACCTTAAAACACACTGGTTATGCCCCTGCAGTAACCCTGACTAACCTTCTGCTTTTTCTACCTTATAGGCTAACCATCTAGTTTTGCTAATTTTTATTTGCGCCTCTTTCTATATATTGCAAACACTTTGCATACTTTTTGAAGCAGACATGAACTGGTGAACACAATGGAACAGACTGGACTTTGTACTGTTGTTGATCACAAAACACTCTTATTTTCATTAATTGTTCAGACCCTTTTCTCACTTTTTTGTGTAATTAATTTAGCACATAATATTTGTAACTTTATATTAATGTATATGTCATCTTTTATCTCCATTTTTTTATTTACTACTTCTAGTATCTTTACTTAAATACTTTAATTTACTATGTATCAACCATGATTTGCATCACGTGTATTTTTATTTCAAATTCTATAATCAATTTGTCTACTACTGGAGCTTTTCTCCCCAGGCCTCTACTAAAAATGGAAATATATCCAGTTAGACTAGCCCGGTCAACAAATGTAAAATAAAAATAAATAAATAAAATAAATGTTGTCAGATGTTTGCCTCCATTCCACAAAACCACATTGAGCCATATCTGTCAATTTTGGCAACACCTTTGCCATTCGTTTAGCTAGTATAGACTTAAACACTTAATTGTGGTTTAAAATTGAAATGGGTCTGTATGAGGCTGGGTCTGAAGCATCTGTTTGGGTAATACAGCTAACAGTTTCTTTCAAGATGCTGGTGCTTCCCCTTTTAAAATACTGTTAAACAAAATCTTCCAGATCTTTATCTCTTTCTTCCCTCCTATCTTCCACAGGAAATACCATCTGTTCCTGGAGACGTCTGTGCAGATTGATTAGATACCATCTGTTCCTGGAGACGTCTGTGCAGATTGATTAGATACCATCTGTTCCTGGAGACGTCTGTGCAGATTGATTACATACCATCTGTTCCTGGAGACGTCTGTGCAGATTGATTACATACCATCTGTTCCTGGAGACGTCTGTGCAGATTGATTAGATACCATCTGTTCCTGGAGACGTCTGTGCAGATTGATTAGATACCATCTGTTCCTGGAGACGTCTGTGCAGATTGATTAGACACCATCTGTTCCTGGAGACGTCTGTGCAGATTGATTAGATACCATCTGTTCCTGGAGACGTCTGTGCAGATTGATTAGATACCATCTGTTCCTGGAGACGTCTGTGCAGATTGATAAGATACCATCTGTTCCTGGAGACGTCTGTGCAGATTGATTAGATACCATCTGTTCCTGGAGACATCTGTGCAGATTGATTATACACCATTATACCTCTCACCTCCTCCTGCCTTAACCATTACTTGTTGAACCTCATCTTCCTGTAATCGTCATAATTAAGTCTTCCATAAATATTTCCATTTGTGCTCTTCCTTGGTTTTCACATTCCTCTGCTATCTTTAATATCTTTATAGGATTTCTGGTTATTTTTCTTGTCAACGTTGGCAACAACCCTTTTTGCTTTGTGTTTCCTGCGTTGTTGTGCTAAAAGCTTATTTGCTCTGGACTTACCAAAAAACTAGTTGCTTAACAGCATCCATCTTCAACTCCTTTTTCCCATTTTGCACATGGGGTCGAGGTGTCACTTCATCAGTGACAATCAGCGTATTATCCAAATACTCCCTTATTTTCTCTTTAGTATTCTGCAGTTGATCCTTTTCTTGTTCTGATAGATTCCCCTTATTCTACAATGCATTAACCTTTATCAGCCCTTCTAAATATTTTCTATTGCTTCACAACAGACAGTAAACCAAAACACCTCAGACTGAGGCACGGTGTAAAATGAACAAATAAAGCAAAAAAAAAAAAAAAAACTGTGAACTGAAGACAAGTAGTTTAACTTTCATCTTGATATCTTAAAAGACTTCATCAGAACAAGTTAAAAACTCCCTACCCCTTTCTTTTAAACACCAATTTTAAATCCGGTGACTACATTACAGCACATGACTTTGAGAAAAAAATTATATAACACAAAAATTTTTAAAAAAGTTAATAAAACATCCATTGTAGAATTTATCTGTAAACTACTTCTTCCAGCACATGTGTTATGTTAGTGTTCATTTAAAACAGGTGGAAAATTAGAATTTAAATTAATCTGACACTGTAATCCCCTCTTGTTAAGGGCATTGTCCATGTCACCACTATTTTAATATTTTTTTTCTACATGATCTATTCAGAAAACAATTTTTTTTAAGTTACTGCATACCATAGAAGGTTTATATAACGCATTTGTTTTCTCTTAACTAGACTGCCAGGGAACTTAGAAACTCATCACTTCAGGCATCTTCTGTCTCCTAATGCATTCCTCAAAAAATAAACCAGTGACTTAAATTTAAACAAGTTTTTCTCGAATTTAGCAATGCAAATCATAATGATGTTCTTCGTGTTTCACTGTTGCAGTCATCACATTTGGGTTATCTGCTTTCAGTAGGCCTCAGTCGGGCCTGATTGTCAAAGTCTTGGGTCCTGCGTCGGTTGCTGTCTCATTTTCCATGACGTCAGGTAGTCAGGGGTATAAAGCATGCAGCCAACGCCATTACATCAGTCTTTCTTGCTGTGTGGTGCCCGAAGCAGTTCGCAAGTGCCGGTCGGCTCCTGAAATTTTTGTTTTAGAGTTTCAGAACCGAAGTCTTCAATTAAAGCTAAGTACTCTGTTGGGGAAACTTTTTCTTGCTCTAAAACGATGTCAGTAAAAGTCAGTAATTGTATTACTTGTGGAAAGCAAATACCTCATAAAGATTTTCATTCGTACTGTATTCCTTGCCTAGGCCCTGACCACGACGTACCTCGCTGTCGATTTTTTGCCTTATTTAAGCAACAAACTATTCGCCGTCTGTATATTTTCGCTTCTAAATATTTTGGTACTTGGTTTAATTATCCAGATATGTCTTAGGTAAGCCATCCGACTACCAACATTCTGAAAAAAATGCAAAGATAAAGACGGAGACAGGCCACCTAAGTCCAAAGCTGCCGACGCTTCTCCTAAGCCAGTCACCAGTTCGCCAGTACTCAGTGAGGCGCTTTTGCAGCCCCTGATACCCACCACTTCAGATTTGCCGGCCTCTACTGAGACCCATTCAGAGTCCGGTATGCTGCGAGATGCTTCAGCTGTGGAGCCTGCGGATGTCTCTACCTTGGATGGGTCTGGAGCCGCTGTGCAGGCACTGGCTTTTGAGGGTGTATTCAGGCCTACTGACTTGCATATTAAACCGACGCCATCTTCTTCAAGGCCTAAAACTCGAACCATGCCTAGAAAACCGATGCCCAGGCTGCATGGTCAGGCCTCTATGCCTAAAAAACAAATAGGAATGGCTGAAGACCTCATTACTTTAATCAGGGGAAGCCAACCTTCCCCCTCTAAGAGACCTAGGACTGAATTTGTTTATGGTGCTTCTGACCAGGATTCTGAAATTTCTGTTTCCTCTGACCAGGATTTACCCTTATCTACTTATGAGAATTCTGATGCAGAGGACTCTGTTCCCTCGGCTTCCCCCCTAGAGGATTTCTCTTTTGGTGAAACCTTGCATACTCTTAGGGAGCATTTTCGTTGGGAAAACCAGGATTACTCTGATTCTAAAAAGAGGCTTAGGGATTTCTTACTCCTGCCCCAGCACAGGCCTTTAGTTATCCCTCCTGTACTAGACATTGTTGATGATGCCTTTTTGGAATCTAGCTTGGCCCCTGACTCTTTACCTCCTGCTCCCAGAAAACCTGATAGATATTACAGGGATGTTCATCGTGTTACCCTGCTGCAGTCATCACACTTGGGTTATCCTGCCATCAGGCGGTCCCGCAGTCTGCACGAATTCCAAAGTCTTGGTCCGGCGTAGGTTACTGTCGCTTTTTCCCTGACGTCAGAGCGCCAGGGGTATATCAGAGGCATCCGATGCCATTTTCTTCCGTCTTTCTTGCCGCGCGGTGCCCGAAGCAGAAGCTGTTCGCAAGTGCCGGTCGGCTGACACCTGATTTTTTCGAATCTAGTTTCAGTCCGAAGTCTTCAAAGCTAAGTACTCAATTGGGGAACTTTTTCTTCCCTCAGTCCGATGTCAGAAAAAGTTAACAATTGCATTTCTTGTGGGAAGCAAATACCTCATAAGGACTTTCATTCTTTTTGTATACCTTGCCTAGGCCCAGACCACGACGTCACTGGTTGTCGGTTTTGTGCTAGGTTCAATAAGCAGACTATAAAGCGTCGCTTTGATTTCGCACGACACTACTTCGGTAGAAAATTTAATTACACTATGCCGTCGGAGCAACCGAGTACCGGCGTGCATAAAAAATGCAAGGATAAGGACCGGCAGCCTAGATCCAAGCCAGACTCTGAGGCCTCGGCTGGCCCGGTCGCCGGTTCTCCGGTTTTCAGTGAGGCGCCTACGCAGCCCCTCGCTACCGCTGAATTGGATCCCCAGACCGCATTGGATCCCCCAGCAGAGATTTCTAGGCCGACACAGCCATTTTCCTTAGGCCCTACCGACGACATTGCAGTAAGGGAAGCCAGTGCTGCAGAAACACCTTCGGTTTCTGAAGGTGTCTTCAGACCAACTACCCTCGCCATAAAATCTTATGCTAAGCTTAAGACTCCTCTAAAACCAAAAAAGCCTTCACTTCAGTCTCCAGGTCAAGGCCCTATGCCTAAGAAACAGATGCTTAAAATGGCTGAAGATTTGATTTCTTTGATCAGGGGTTCCCAACCCCCCCCCCCCGACAAGACAAAAGGCCTAAACAAGAGGAGGATTATGCCTCCTCTGATCAGGTGTCTGTTTCCTCAGGCTCCTCTGAGGAACAGGATTACTCCTTTCCCCCTTATAAAGATTCTGATGCTGAAGACTCCATTCCCTCAGCTTCTCCCCCTAAAGACTACTCCTTTGGGGAAACCTTACACACCATGAGGGAACATTTCCACTGGGAAGGTCAGGACTACTCTGACTCAAAGAAAAGGCTCAGAGAGTTTCTTTTACTCACCCAGCACAGACCACTTGCTATCCCCCCAGTTTTGGACATAGTGGATGATGTCTTCTTAGAATCTAGTCTAAATCCAGATTCTCTGCCTCCTGCTCCAGCCAAACCAGATAGATACTATAGAGTGCCTGACTCCCACAAATTCCTTTACAAAAGCCCTGCTGCTGATCCAGAGACAATCTCCCAGGGTCCCAAAGGGGCTAAGGCTTCTATAGCTAAAAATCCTGTACCCTCAGAAAAGGGACTCCAGAGCACTAGATAGGTGGGGGAAGAAGGTTTACACCTCAACTACTCTAGCTATGAGAGCACTAAATTGTCAATTTCACATGCTTAAATACCAGCAATTCCTAATGTCTCAAATAAAACAAAAGATGGGCACGCACCCTCAACAGTCTGAATTCAAGGAAATGCAAGATCTGCTGCATGCAGCTGAACAGGTGGGCAAACATACTTTACAATGTGGTTTTGATGCCTTGGAAGCTTCCTCTAGAGTAGCTGTTACTGGGTCTGTTATACGTAGGCATGCTTGGTTAAAGGAACAATCTCTGCCTGATCATGTTAAAGCAAAGTTACTGGATGCACCCTTACAGCAGGATGTTTTATTTGGGGTTAAAGCAGAGGAGGTTTTAAAGAAAATGGAGGATAAGGCAAAATCTATGCAAACGGTCAAAGATTTCTTACAGGTACAGCCCCCACGCTTCAGCAGAAGTTGGCCAACAAAAAATTGGTCCTTTCCAGCTTCTGACAGACCACAGAGGGGTAAATACAGGCACCCAAGGGGCAGAGGACAGGCACAAATCCCTTACAAACCTCGCCAATGGGGCACTACAACACAGAAGGGAGGAGAAGACAGGTCCCAAACCACTAGAAGGCAAACACAATGACTCAAACCTCAAACTGCCAAGCAAAACCCTCTTGGCAGCTCCCTTGGGAGGAAAATTAGCACTTTTTGCAGACAACTGGCGCATCGTCACAAAGGACAAATGGGTCCTAGACATGATCTCACATGGATACAGGTTCCATTTCCACACCTTGCCAAGGATAACAGGAATGCCAAACCTGCCACAAAATCAATGGGCAGAGGCACAAAAACAAATTACAGCTCTCATGGACATGAGAGCCATTCAACTGGTACCTACACAGGAGCAAGGCCAAGGATTATACTCGAGGCTCTTTCTAGTCCCAGAAAGGACAATGCTTGGAGACCCATTCTGGACCTTTCATTCTTAAACACCTTCTTGCAAGTACCCAAATTCAAGATGCTAACACTACAGCAGCTTCTTCCCATGTTGGGCAAGAAAGCTTGGCTAGTAACGTTGGACCTCAAGGAGGCATACCTGTCTGATAAGGACATGCAGGTATGCCTCAAGGAGGCATACCTGCATGTCCCTATCAGACAAAATTGCAGAAGATACCTCCGTTTCATTGCAGGTTCAACCCATTACCAATTCTCTGCACTGCCCTTTGGCTTATCTACTGCACCCAGGGTCTTCACAAAATGCCTGGCACCAGTAATTGCATACTGCAGACAGAGAGGAATTCAAATATACCCATACCTGGACGACTGTCTCATCCAAGCAGAAAGCAAGGACA
Source organism: Protopterus annectens (assembly GCF_019279795.1). Classification (NCBI taxonomy): domain Eukaryota; kingdom Metazoa; phylum Chordata; order Ceratodontiformes; family Protopteridae; genus Protopterus; species Protopterus annectens. Next base: position 40,557,157 of record NC_056750.1, read on the forward strand.
TTCTCTTACAACACCTGGCTTTTGTAAGACATCTTCTAAGTTGCCTAGGGTACACAGTAAACAAAAAGAAATCAAAACTGGTGCCCTCACAAATTATGACTTTCCTGGGTGCCAGCTTGAATACAGTGGCCCAGATGGCTTGTCTGACGCTAGACAAACAACTACAATTAACTTAATACTTCAGAACAATAAAGACCCAACTCCATGCAAGAAAAATTCTGCAGGCCTTGGGCTTCATGGCATCTTGCATACTACTAATACCATTTGCAAAACTGCATATGAGGAAATTACAATGGTACCTAAAAAGCGTATGGACTCAACACAGCCACAGCTTGGAAACAATGATAAATCTCATTCCCTGCCTTCAACAGGAGTTTCTATGGTGGTCACAGGCTTGTCACCTAAACAAGGGTCAGCCTTTCACCCTACCCCTAGCCAGGCAAACTATGACAACAGATGCATCGGACTATGCCTGGGGGGCACACATGGCAGGACGGTGCATTCAAGGCTTATGAACAGCAGATCAAAGGAATCTGCACATCAATCAAAAAGAAGTGCTAGCTGTACAAAATGCTCTGACAGCCTTCAAGGACCTCTTTGCATCCAGGACAGCTTATCATAAGGACAGACAACACCACAGTAATGTGGTACATAAACAAAGAAGGGGGTACACACTACTACCCTCTATGCAGGCAAGTAATGACCTTGTGGAACACAGCACTGGCTTACCAAGTTCAATTACAAGCTCAATTCCTGCCAGGAAAAAAGAACACATTGGCAGACGACCTAAGCAGAAACATCATGGATCCCCACGAGTGGAAACTGGATCCACAAGTATTCGCAATGATAACTCAAAAATGGGGGCTGCCAGACATAGACCTGTTTGCCAGCCCTCAAAACTATCAGCTAACAAAGTTTTGCACAAGGACTTTTCACCATCAAGCTTGGAAAGTGGACGCACTCTCATTCAGTTGGAAGATGCTAACAGTATATGCCTTTCCTCCACTACCCCTTCTCACAAAGGTGCTACTGAAAGTCAGGATGGAGAGACCCCGAATGATATTCATTGCTCCAGACTGGCCACGCCAGCACTTGTACCCACTATTAAGGAATATAGCCCAGGGCCCACCATGGATTCTACCACAAATTACCCACCTGCTCACACAGCAAGACAATCAGATTCTACACAGCCAGCTCAAAACCTTAAACTTGGCTGCATGGCAAATCACCTAAGCAACCAGCCAGCTCCTCTCTCACAAGCTGTTATGGAAGTTATTCTGGAGGCCAGAAGACCCAGCACCAGGAAAGCCTACTCAGACAAATGGAAAAGGTTTTGTGCCTGGAACCAAGCTAAAGGCCAAAATACCCTTCAACCTGACATACCTCAGATTCTGCAATACCTAACTGAGATGTTACACAAAGGGCTTTCTTTTTCATCTATTAAAATCCACGCCTCAGCCATTTCTGCTCACTACAACACGGATCCTCCCTTATTTTCACATCCACTTTTAAGACAGTTTCTCAGAGGGGCCAAGAACATTAGGCCTCCCAGGAGAGCACCAACACCTACTTGGGACCTCAACTTTGTTCTGGAAAAACTCACGCTACCTCCTTTTGAGCCAGCTTTCTCAGCTGACTTACAGTTTATATCATGGAAGTCTGCCCTGCTGCTAGCAATCACTTCAGCCAGAAGAGTCTCAGAGCTTCAGGCACTAATGGCAGTAGAGCCTTTCCTCATTTTTCATCAAGACAGAGTTTCTCTACGAACTAACCCCTCCGTTATGCCTAAGGTAGTATCCAGTGTGGCACTAAATCAAACTATCCATTTACCCACCTTCTTTCCAAATCCACAGAACAAAGGAGAAAGACTCCTGCATTCTTTGGACATTCACAGGCAGCTACGTTACTACTTGGATAAAACTAAGGTTTTCAGAAAATCTGACCAGCTTTTTGTATCCTATGCTACAGCATCACAAGGAAAGGCTATCTCAAAACAAACCATTTCCAAATGGACAGGACATTGCATACGTTTTTGCTACACCCACCATGGAAAACCAGTTCCTGCTACCATAAGGCCCCACTCTACCAGGGGCAGCAGCTACATCTACAGCCTTCCTCAGCGGGGTGCCAACCAAGGATATTCTGGAAGCTGCAACTTGAAGTTCAGTACACACCTTTACTAAACATTACCACTTACCACTTTACTCTAAGACTAGAGCTGGCTTCGCCACTGCAGTTTTACAGGGCTTTCTAGCCTCCTCTAACCCTGTTTGACTCCACCGCCTATCCTTAGCTTTGGGATTCTACCCAAGTGTGATGACTGCAGCAGGGTAACACGATGAACATAGTACAGTTTTGTACCTACCATAAATGTAGATGTTCGAGTGTATACCCTGCTGCAGTCCAGGTTGCCCTCCCTCCATCCCCTCTAAACTAGCTGAACTTATCTCTACCACTCTATTCTGCACTACCTCTGTGGTGTATTTGCTTGTGCCTAAGGGTTTTGTTTTATTTTTCCCATATAGTTGTATGTAAATATATATATATATATATATATATATATATATATATATATATATATATATATATATATATTTTGCCTACCTATTAGGGGCACCTGACATCTGGGGCAAGAAACTGTCGTCGGATGCCTCTGATATACCCCTGGCGCTCTGACGTCAGGGAAGAAGCGAAAGCAACCGACGCCTGACCAAGACTTTGGAATTCATGCCGGCTGCGGGACCACCTGACGGCAGGATAACCCAAGTGTGATGACTGCAGCAGGGTATACACTCGAACATCTACATTTATGGTAGGTACAAAACTGTGCTTCCCCGACTCTCACAAGTTCCTTTTTAAAAATCCTACTGCGGATCCCGAGATCATTTCACAGGGACCCAAGGACATTAAGGCTACTACTGCCAAAAATCCTACCCCCTCTGATAGAGACTCCAGGGTGCTGGATAGATGGGGTAAGACGGTATACACTTCTGCAACCTTGGCCATTAGGGCCTTAAATTGCCAGTTTCATATGTTAAAGTTTCAGCAGCATATTATTGGATTGCTTAAACAGAAAATCCTGACTGTGCTGAAAATAAGGATTTACAGGATTTAATGCATTCTGCTGAACAGGTTGGAAAACATACTTTGCAATGTGGTTTTGATTCTCTAGAGACATCTTGCAGGGCTGCTGTTACTGGGTCTTTACTTAGAAGGCATGCTTGGCTTAAGGAGCAGTCCTTGCCAGATCATGTTAAAGCTAAATTGCTGGATGCTCCCTTAAATCAGGACCGCCTGTTTGGCAACAAAGCAGAAGACGTTCTTAAAAAGATGGAGGGAAAAGCTAAATCTATGCAGACTGTTAAAGATTTCCTACAAGTACAACCTCCAAGATTTAGTAGGCATTGGCCTTCTAAGAATTGGTCCTTTCTTGCCTTTTCCAGGCCTTCTCAGTCCAAACCCAGAACCAGCAGAACACCCAGGCTTCAGTCCCAGGGTACGCACAAGACTAAGCAGGGGGGGCTCCCACTTCCAAGTAAGGGAGTAGTAAGACTCCCCCCTATGGTAAACCCTGTCTCAATGACTTAATTTTAAAACTTCCAAGCACTTCTCAACTGACTGCTCCTTTAGGTGGAAAGATTGCTCTGCAGGCAAAAAAATGGGAACTCATTACCCAGGACAAATGGGTTTTAAATATGGTTTCCCAAGGATACAGATTTCCCTTCCACACATTACCAACCCTGAACGGTTGGCCAGATCTACCCCAAAATCAGTGGGCAGAGGCTCAAAAGCAAGTACTCTGTCTCTTAAGCATAAAGACTATTCAAACTGTACCAGAAGAGGAAAAGGGACAAGGTTTCTACTCCAGACTTTTCCTTGTACCCAGAAAAGACAACTCATGGCGTCCTATCCTGGACCTTTCTACCTTAAACACCTTTTTGGTGATTCCAAAATTCAAGATGCTAACTCCTCACCAGTTGCTTCCTATGCTAGGCAAGGATGCCTGGTTGGCAACACTGGATTTAAAGAAAGTCTACCTGCACATCCCAATCAGGGAATCTTGCAGAAGATACCTATGCTTCAAAGCAGGCTACATGCACTATCAGTTCTGTACACTGCCCTTTGGCTCATCTACTGCACACAAAGTGCCTAGCTCCAGTCATTGCATTTTGCAGGCAAAGAAATATTCAAATATACCCATACCAGGATGATTGTCTAATTCAGGCAGAAAACCAAGACATACTTCTGAATCATCTGGCATTTGTACAAAAGGTGTTAACTTGTCTGAGGTACACCATAAACGAAAATAAATCACATCTGGTACCCTGTCAACAAATTATATTCCTGGGAGCAAGCTTGAACACAGCTTCCCAGATGGCTTTCCTCATGCCAAAGAAACAAATTCATTTGACAACTTCAAACTAGTGGCCACAAAAACCCTGCTGTCTGCAAGGCAAGTACTGCAAGCTTTGGGGTTCATGGCGTCGTGCATTATACTAATTCCATATGCAAGACTGCATATGAGGAAACTACAGTTGTATCTAAAAATCCTATGGTGTCAACATTCTCAGGATCTAGAAGCAATGATTCCTATCATACCTTGCCTACGGTTAGAATTTTTTTGGTGGGCAGAGGCCTGCCACCAAAACAAGGGACTACCATTCACTCTACCCTCTGCCACCCAAACCCTAACAACAGATGCATCAGACTATGCATGGAGGGTTCACCTGGCAGGGAAGTGCATTCAGGACAAATGGAACCCAAGTCAAATGCACCTGCATATCAATCAAAAAGAAATGTTAGCTGTACAAAATGCTCTGACAGCCTTCAAGGAACACATTCTTCCATGACAATTAATGGTAAAGGCAGACAGCATCACTGTTATGTGGTACATAAACAAGCAGGGGGGTACCCATACTTACCCCCGCTGCAAACTAGCCATGGCTCTGTGGAACACAGCCTTGAGCTTCCAAGTGCATCTACAGGCTCAGTTCCTGCCAGGAAAACTAAATACACTGGCAGACGAACTAAGCAGAAATCTCATGGACCCACACGAGTGGAAACTGGAACCAAAGACTTTCAACATGTTGATCAACAAATGGGCGAGCCCAGATATACACCTGTTTGCCTCCCCCCAGAACTACCAATTGGACAAATTCTGCACAAGAACTCCCCACAAACAAGCTTGGAAAGTGGATGCTCTGTCCTTCAGCTGGAAAACTCTTATCAGTTTACTAAAAATCAAATGGGACAAACCAAGGATGATATTGATTGCACCAGGCTGGCCACGCCAACACTGGTACCCCCTTTTGCACAGTGTGTCTCAGCTAGCCCCATGGCATCTGCCTCAGACCCCTACCCTGCTGTCTCAGCAGGAGAGCCAGATTCTGCACCCCCATCTTCAAACCCTGAACCTGGCAGCCTGGCTAATTACCTGATCTCTCCATTACCATCCCTCAGTAAACAAGTGTTGGATGTCATTTTGGAGGCAAGGAGGCCTAGTACTAGAAAATCTTATGCTGAAAAATGGAAATGATTCTGTGCCTGGAACCAAACTCAAGGGATGGCCACAGCAGCTCCCAATTTACCTCAGATTCTTCAATACTTAACTGAAATGCTTCACAAAGGCCTTTCCTTTTCCTCCATCAAAATTCACGCCTCAGCCATTTCAGCTCATTACAACACAGAACCACCCCTCTTTTCTCACCCACTGCTCAAGCTGTTCCTCAGAGGGGCCAAAAACTTAAGACCAGCCAGGACAGCCCCAACTCCAGCCTGCGACCTTAACTTTGTATTGGAAAAACTCACTCTGCCTCTTTTTGAACCAGCTGCAACTGCAGAGTTAAAATTCCTTTCTTGGAAAACAGCTTTCCTTTTAGCAATCACTTCAGCAAGAAGGATATCTGAATTACAGGCCCGTATGGCAGTGGAGCCTTTCATCATCTTTCATGCGGACAGGGTGTCCCTCAGGACCAATCACTCCTTCATGCCCAAGGTGGTATCCAGTGTGGCTCTTAATCAGTCTATTCATTTGCCAACCTTCTTTTCTAATCCACAGAACAAAGGGGAATGGATACTGCACTCCTTAGATGTGCACAGGAAACTTAGATTTTATTTAGGACTAAACCTCAAAGGAAATCTGAACAACTGCTGGTGGCATTTGCTGCAGGGCAGGGGGGGAAGGCTATTTCAAGCAAACCATCTCTAAATGGATAGGCCATTGCATTCATTTCTGCTATAAGCACCATGGAAAACCTATCCCACAGGGGATTAGACCTCATTCAGCCAGGGTTGCATCTATCTCAACAGCCTTTCTCAGAGGTGTCCCTACCAGACACATCCTAGAAGCTGCTACCTGGAGTTATGTACATACTTTCACCAAGCATTACTATTTGCCAATTTTCTCTAAATCCAGAGCTGGCTTTGCCACTGCAGTCTTGCAGGGTCTTATAGTTGGTCCTAATGCTATTTAAATTCCTCCTCCCATCCTCAGCTTTGGGAATCTACCCAAATGTGATGACTGCAACAGTGAACCACGAAGAACAAAGTACAGTTGTGTACACTTACCATAAATGTAGATGTTCGAGTGTATTCACTGTTGCAGTCCTGATTCTCCCTCCCTCCAGCCCCCTGACTTCTTTTGGCTATACCTCTATTCTCCTTTTACTATACTTAAAAGCTTTTTGGTGTATTTGCTTTTTTGTTGGAGATATAACCTTGTATGTGTGTGTGTATATGTATATGTATATATATATATATATATATATATATATATATATATTGATTGATTGATTGTTTGTGTCTTTCGGCTTTTCCCAGTTAGGGGTCGCCACAGTGGAACTCCGGTCCGCTAATGATTGGCAGTAGATTTTTACGTACTGGCTTGCCAGGCCTAACGCACAACCTTCAACGATGGAACACCCATTCACGCATATATATATATATATATAAAATTGCTTCCCATTAAGTGGGCACCTGAGATTTGGGGCAAGAAAAACTGATGTAATGGCGTCGGCTGCATGCTTTATACCCCTGACTACCTGACGTCACAGTAGATGAGACAGCAACCGACGCAGGACCCAATACTTTGATAATCAGGCTGACTGAGGGCTACTGCAAGCAGGTAACCCAAATGTGATGACTGCAACAGTGAATACACTCGAACATCTACATTTATGGTAAGTGTACGCAACTGTACTTTGTCTAAACTGCTCACTTTATTTTGACTTGAGAATCATTTTGTTCAAAATTTAAAAAATGGGTTAAGCAGTTGAGCTAACGTTGAAGGCAAATCTCCATCTTCAGTTGCATCTTCCATAGGAATGATTGTTTAACTACTAGAATGCTCAGGAACTGTCACTGTTATCAAACAAACTGTTTGGAGCAAAATCCCATTACACCTGTCACTCCTAGTGGTTTGTCAGAATGTGTATGCCCTACAATACCTTTTATGTAGGAAAGACCTGTACAGAGTTAGCTAAATATATTTATGAACATCTGAATGCCTTGCAGTAACTTGAAAAAAAAGGCGGTGTCCTTGCCAGGAGAGAATTACAGTGGCAGATTATTTTGAATTCTAATTCTCCATCCAGCTTAAATGAACACATTAGCATAAAATGTGTCTTGGAAGAAAATGTTTATAGATGAATTGTGTAATGGGTGTTTTATTAATTTTTGTCCAGTCAAAGACTGCTTTCTTCAACTATGTCTTCAACTGGGCATTACAGTGAACTGTGCCAGGCCTCAGCTCTCCCGCACTAGTACTGAAGTTCGTTGTGCTGTTCTGAATATGGCGATTCAAATCGCAGGTCTCCCTCAATCAAGGGTAAATGCGTTGCTGGGCCAAGCATCCTAATTACTGTCTTATCCGTCCCTGCCAGCAAAGTTAATTCTACAACGTCTATAATCTCTGGCAGTATAAGTAACTCTAGTACCTCTAGCAAGATATTACATGAGGCTACTTCAGTGGATGCTGGCAGTGCAGTGGTTTGTCAAATGCCATCCTCTCTCAACTCAAGTATGCATTACCGCAAGAGGAGTTTCTCAGGGCTGCCCTTTTATCCTCCCACTGCCACAATGATCATGACTGCCTCAGAAACTAAGGTGAGGAGCATTACTTGTTAAGGACGGCTCATGCCACTTGGTCCTGTCTGGAGGCCAGTCTTCACGTCAATGTCCTGGGAAATGAAATTGAAAATGAGAGCAGTCCTGTTAGTGTTGTAGGCTTTTCAAGATGCCCTCCTTTCAGGGGATGATTGCCATTCCGACAGTGACAATATGTCAGTTGTCTGGTACATCATCGGGGGGGGGGGGGTAAAGTCCTACCCCCTATGTCAAGAAGTGATGAGAGTTTGGTACTGGGTGATCTCTTTTGGCAATGCATATCCCAGGAAAGTCCAGTGTTGAGCAGGTTTATATTACTACTTCATGAGTGGTCTGTCAATCCTGTAGTGGCCAAATTGCTCTTCATCAGTAGGGTCAGCCATGTTGTGACCTTTCTGCTTCCCCACTCAACTCTTAAGTGCAGCAGGTACTCTGCCTCAATCCCCCAAGAACAGGAGTCACTGAGAGAGACTCTCATTCATGATTGGCCCCTGAGACTCATATAGACTTTTCCTCCTGTTCCACTGATCTCAAAATTCCTAAGAAAATGTCATACTTGAAGTGCAAAGTAATCCTCATTGCTCCTTTCTGGCCTTAATAAGTATGGTTCCCATTTCTCTGGCCTCATCACTCCCCTTGGGTATTAGATCTGACCCAGGATCTTCTCTCTTAGCCCTCAGGAATAAGTCATCTAGACATTCAGGCTGTCAAACTAACCTCCACTTCAAGTGATTACTAGACAGTCCAGGTTTTCTTCCCCATTCAGACATGTGCATATATATTCTTAGGATTCTGCAAGAAAGGTATGCAATAATAAATGGAAAAGATTCTCCCATTGGGCTGCCCAGAGACAAATAGACCCATTTTCAGCAGCTGTTTCAGCTGTTCTAGACGTTCCTGCTCAGATACTTAACAGTGTTATTAGTTATTCAACCATAAAATACAACTTGCAGTTATCTCCAATCTTCATGTAGGACATAACCAATCTTTTTTGACTTCATCTAGATTGTGTAAAGCCTTTCTTAATGGTAATTTCTTACTCCAACCCCCATCAAAGACCCTACTCCACCATGGGATCTAAATATTCTCCTACTTGCCTTGACCTCCATTTGAACCAGCTGCAAAGGGAGATTTGAAGTTTTTGTCTTGGAAAACTGTTTTTTTGGTTGCGATCACATCAGCCAGATGACTTTCAGAACTCTAGGCCCTCTCATCTAAGCCACCATTATGTAGATGTTCTTCGTGTTTCACTGCTGCAGTCATCACATTTGGGTTATCTGCCTGCAGGTAGCCCTCAGTCAGCCTGAATACCAGAGTCTTGGTATTTCTGCGTCAGATGGTGTCGCTTCTTCCATGACGTCAGGTCATCAGGGGTATAAAACATGCAGCCGATGCCATTACATCAGTCTTTCTTGCCATGCAGTGCCCGAAGCAGAAGCAGTTTGCAAGTGCCGGTCGGCCGTCTCCTGAAATTTTCATTTTTCGAGTTGCAGACCTGAAGTCTTCTAAAAGATAAGTACCCTGTTGGGGACCCTTTTTCTTGCTCTAACCGATGTCAGAAAAAATTAATAATTGTCTTGCCTGTGGAAAGCAAATACCTCACAGTGATTTTCATTGTTACTGCATCACCTGTTTAGGCCCAGACCACAATGTCCCTCGCTGTCTGTTTTGTGCCTTGTTCAACGCCCAAACTATTCGTTGGGCTATTTTTGTTGCTAAATTCTTTCACTCTCGATCTCCGTATTCTGAAATGGCTTCAGTAAGCCATCTGACTACCAATCTTCCGAAAAAACGTAAGGATAAAGACAGAGACAGACCGCATAGGTCCAAAACTGCCGATGATGCTACCATTAAGCTAGTCGCCAGTCCATCGGTACTCAGTGAGGCACTTTTGCAGCCCCTGATACCCGCTTCTACAGATTCGCAAGTCTCTACTGAGACCCATTCGGAGTCTGGTATGCTGCAAGATGCTTCTTTGATTATGGAATCTGCGGATGTCTCTACCTTGGGATGTGTCTGGAGCCGCTGTGCAGGCACCAACTTCTGAGGGTGTATTCAGGCCTTCTCATTTTCATATTAAACAGACGACTTCATTTCAAACAAAAAATACCGAATTTCTCAGGCCTAAAGTTTGCACTACGCCTACAAATCGATGACCAAAGCGCATTCTTAGGCCCACATGCCACAAAAACAAATGCTTAGAATGGTTGAAAACTTTATTACTTTAATTAGGGGAAGTTAGCCTTCCCCTCAAAAAGACCAAGAACTGATTTTCTTTCTGATTTTTCTGATCCAGGAGTCTGATAACTCTGACCCTTCTGATTACCAGGACATACCTGTATGTACCTATGAGGATTCTGATGCAGAGGATTCCATTCCCTCTGCTTCCCCACCAGAAGACTTTTCTTTTGGTGAAACCCTGCATACCCTTGGAGAACATTTCCGCTGGGAGAGCCAGGACTACTCTCAGTCCAAAAAGTGACTCAGGGAATTTTTAAACTTGCCTCAGTGCAGGCTTCTAGCTATCCCTCCTGATGTTCTTCGTGTTTCACTGTTGCAGTCATTACACGTGGGTAATCTGCTGGCAGGTTGCCCTCAGTCGGCCTGATTAGCAAAGTCTTGGGTCCCTTCTTCCACAACAACCGACGCAGGACCCAAGACTTTGTTAATCAGGCCGACTGAGGGAAACCTACCAGCAGATTACCCAAATGTAATGACTGCAACAGTGAATACACTCGAACATCTACATTTATGGTAAGTGTACACAACTGTACTTTCTGGGAATTGTAGAGGATGTCTTCTTGGAATCCAGCCTTACCCCTGATACTTTGCCTCCAGCGCCCAGGAAACCTGGCAGGTACTATAGAGTACCTGACTCCCACAAATTCCTCTTTAAGAATCCTGCTGCGGATCCAGAGACCATTTCCCAGGGACCTAAAGGCATTAAGGCTACAACGGCCAAACATCCTACCCCTTCGGATAGGGATTCTAGGGTTTTAGACAGATGGGGTAAGAAGGTATACACTTCTGCTACTCTTGCCATCAGGGCTTTAAATTGCCAGTTTCATATGTTAAAGTATCAGCAACATATTATGGAACCAGTTAAACAGAAAATTATGTTGATTCCTGATTGTGCAGAACATGAAGATTTACAAGAGTTAATGCATTCTGCTAACCAAGTTGGTAAACATACTTTGCAATGTGGGTTTGATGTCTTAGAAGCATCTTGCAGGGCTGCTGTCACTCGGTCCATTCTTAGAAGGCATGCTAGGATTAAGGAACAAAACTTGCCAGACCATGTCAAAGCAAAATTAGTAGATGCACCATTAAACCAAGAGAGTCTCTTTGGCAATAAAGCTGAAGAAGTCCTCAAAAGGATGGAGGAAAAAGCTAAATATATGCAAATTGTTAAAGATTTCTTACAGGTACAGCCACCTGGATTTTTCAGTCCCTCCCAGACCTTCTCAGTCCAAACCCAGGGGCAGCAGATCACCAAGACTGCAGTCTCAGGGTATGCATAGATGTAAGCAATGGAGTGCACTGACGTCCAAAACGGAGTAGTAAGCTGACATCCTATGATAAAATCTGACAATGACTTATCCTTTACTCTTCCAAGCTTTGCCCAAGTACTTGCACTTTTAGGAGGGAAACTTGCCCTGCATGCCAAAAACTGGGATACATTACTCAGGACAGATGGGTCTTAAACACTGTTTCCCAGGGATACAGATTCCACTTCCACTCACTCCCAACCCCAAGCGGATGGCCATACCTCCCCCCAAACTAGTGGGCAGAGGCCCAAAATCAAGTACTTCTCTTCTCAGTATCAATGCAATTCAACCTGTCCCAGCAGAACAGAGGAGACAAGGCTTTTATTCCAGACTGTTTCTGGTACCTAGAAAAGAAAACTCTTAGCGTCCTATCCTGTATCTGTCTATTCTCAACACCTTTATGGTAGTTCCAAAATTCAAAATGCTTACTCTCCAACAGCTGCTTCCTGTGCTAGCCAAGGACTCCTGGCTGGCAACCCTAGACTTAAAAGAAGCTTATGTGCACATCCCCATAAGGGAATCTTGCAGGAAATGCCTACGTTTCAGAGCAGGCTTTATGCATTATCAGTTCTCTGCACTTCCCTTTGGCTTATCTACTGCACCCAGGGTATTCACAAAATGCCTAGCTCCAGCCATTGCATACTGCAGGCAGAGAATTATTCAAATTTACCCTTACTTGGACGATTGCCTGATTCAGGCAGACAGTCAAAAATTGCTGCTACAACACCTGACATTTGTAAAGAGACTTCTAACTTCACTGGGGTACACCATCAACGAAAATAAATCACATCTGGTACCCAGCCAACAGATTGTATTCCTGGGAGCAAAAACTCCAAAAGCAAGGTGTAGAAACGGAGATGATGTACAATCCGCTATAAAGCTTTATTCAACCACCAAATCCACAAACAGTATGAAACAGAACGAAAAACGAACCCTTGAAAATACATAAACGCCTTTATTAAAAAAGTTGGGAGAGTGACGTAAGAGTATGAAGCATGTGCACAATAACACCGAGACAATGCGCAAATGTGTACGAAGTTTGAAGGCACTGAATTTGCAGACCTATGAAGAAAGAATGAGAAGGATGAGAGTCAGAAGTGGCTGGTCATCTGATGAAGTCTATGCATGAGATGAAAACGCATGGTGGAATATCTAAGGCGTTTATGTATTTTCAAGTGTTCATTTTTCGTTCTGTTTCGTACTGTTTGTGGATTTGGTGGTTGAATAAAGCTTTATAGTGGATTGTACATCATCTCCGTTTCTGCACCTTGCTTTTGGAGTTTTTGGTCATTTTGGGCAGTTTACACCACTTTATTTTTGATTCCTGGGAGCAAGCTTGAACACAACTTCCCAGATGACATTCCTCACTCCAGAAAAACAAATTTATTTGGCAAGCTACTTCAATCTACTGGCCACCAAAACCCAGCTATCTGCAAGAAAAATACTGCAAGCCCTACAGTTCATGGCCTCTTGCATTCTACTAATTCCATATGCAAGACTGCATATGAGGAAACTTCAGTGGTACTTAAAAAGTCTCTGGTGTCAGCATTCTCAGGACCTGGAAACAATGATTCCTATCATTCCTTGCCTAAGGACTGAGTTCCTTTGGTGTGCAGAGGCCTGCAACCACAACAAGCTGCCGCCCAAACCCTAACAACAGACGCATCAGACTTGCATGGGGGGCTCACATAGCAGGACAATGCATTCTAGGCAAATGGAGCCCAAAGCAAATTAAACTGCATATCAATCAAAAAGAAATGTTAGCTGTACAGAATGCTCTGACAGCCTTCAAAGGCCTTATTCTTCCAGGACAACTATTGGTAAAGACAGACAACAGACGCATCAGACTTGCATGGGGGGCTCACATAGCAGGACAATGCATTCTAGGCAAATGGAGCCCAAAGCAAATTAAACTGCATATCAATCAAAAAGAAATGTTAGCTGTACAGAATGCTCTGACAGCCTTCAAAGGCCTTATTCTTCCAGGACAACTATTGGTAAAGACAGACAACACCACAGTTATGTGGTACATAAACAAACAGGGGGGGAACTCATTCCTACCCACTCTGCAGATTAGCCATGGCTGTGTGGGACACAGACTTGAGCAGCCAAGTGCACCTGCAAGCTCAATTCATGCCAGGCAAACTAAATTCACTGGCAGACGACTCGAGCAGAATTCTCATGGACCCACACAAGTGGGAAATGGAATGCAAAATATTCAAGCATTTGAGGAACAGGTGGGGGGCACCAGAGGTAGACCTCTTTGCTTCCCCTTAGAACTATCAGTTGAGCAAATATTGTACCAGAACTCCCTACAGCCAAGCTTGGAAAGTGGATGCCCTGTCCTTTACCTGGGAAAGCCTCTCAGTCTGTGCCCCCCCCGCCCCTCCTCTCGAAGGTTCTACTAAAGATCAAACAGGACAAGCCCAGGACAATCCTGATTGCACTAGACTGGCCACACCAGCACTGGTATCCTCTTTTGCACAGTCTGACAGTAGTGCCACCATGGCACCTGCCTTAGACCCCTTCCCTGCTGTCCCAGCAGGAAGGCCAGATTTTGCTCCCTCAGCTAGAGACCCTGAACATAGCAGCCTGGCTCATCCCCTGAATCCTTCACCAGCAACTCTCAGTAAGCAGGTGCTGGATGTCATTCTTGAGGCAAGGAGGCCTAGTACTAGAAAATCCTATTCGGAAAAGTGGAAAAGATACTGCTCCTGGAGTCAGTCTCAGGGAATGGACACATCTGTGCCCAGCTTACCTCATATACTAGATTACTTAACAAAAATGCTCCACAAAGGCCTATCCTTCTCTTCCATTAAGATTCATGCCTCGGCCATCTCAGCTCATTTTAATACTGAGCCACCCCTTTTCTCTCCTCCTCTGGTCAAACAGTTCTTGAGAGGAGCCAAAAATTTAACATCCCCCAGGAGAGCTCCCACTCCTGCCTGGGACCTTAACTTTGTATTGAAAAAGCTCACGCTTCCGCTCTTTGAACCTGCTGCCACAGCAGAGTTAAAATTCCTCTCATGGAAAACAGCTTTACTTCTAGCCATCACTTCAGCAAGAAGAGTGTCTGAATTTCAGGCCCTTATGCCCTCGGAACCCTTCATTATCTTCCACGTGGACAGGGTTTCCCTCAGGACTAACCCATCATTTATGCCCAAGGTGGTATCTAGTGTGGCTTTAAACCAATCCATCCATTTGCCAATTTTTTCCCTAATCCTTAGAATAAAGGGGAAAGGATCCTGCACTCCCTGGACATGCACAGGCAGCTCAGGTTCTATCTGGACAGGACTAAGCCTTTCAGAAAATCTGACCAGCTGCTAGTCAGCTTTGCTGCAGGGGCAGAGGGCAAGGCCATTTCAAAGCAATCCATTTCTGCTACAAACACCATGGGAAAGCTATCCCACAGAGGATCAGAACACATTCCACTAGGGCTACATCAACCTCTACAGCATTCCTCAGGGAAGTCCCTACCAGTGACATCCTGGAAGCTGCAACCTGGAGCTCTGTACACACTTTCACCAAGCATTACCACTTACCTATCTTTTCTAAATCCAGAGCTGGATTTGCCACGGCAGTCTTACAGGGCCTGATTGCCAGCCCTAATGCTTCTTAACTACCTCTACCCTTGATTAGGTTCATAGGTTCATACTAGGCTATCTGCCCTGGGGCAATTATAAGCCTAGCCCGATTCTGTATGGCTTACGCCACCCTTTGATTTGAGTAAACTGTGCCCTTTTTAAGGTTTAGTTTACTGTGCCTCTGTCTAATAGTGACACGGGAGTAATCCCTGGGGCAAACCTACGATCCCCCATCCACCTATTGAGATTCTTCTTGAAGAGATTCAGTGAGGTGCTCTGCCTCACATGAACTGGAATTCTGTTCCAGAGCAAAGGGAGCCTCTGGGTTATGAACCTGTCCCTCCAGCAAGTTCTATTTATTTCTGTGCTGAGGTTCAAGTCCCTCGAGCGTGTGGCTCTAAGGGATTTAGATTTACTGAGGTGGAGCATGTCCATTAATTCTGGATTTGACATAGCTTTGTATGTCAGGCATAGATCGCCTCGAAGTAGGCGGCATGCAATTGAGTAGAGCTGGAGTTTTTTTTAACTTTAGCTTTGGGAATCAACCCAAATGTGATGACTACAACAGTGAAACATGAAGAACATAGTACAGTTGTGTACACTTACCATAAATGTAGATGTTCGAGTGTATTCACTGTTGCAGTCCTGGTTACCCTCCCTCCAGCCCTCTGACTTTTCTTTACTTCTACCTATCTTTTTTGTTTGGTATATCTTATATCATGTGTATTTGCTTTTTGCTGGGGGGTGTTCCATACCATGTAATTGCTTCCTATTTTGGGGGCACCTGACATCTGGGGCAAGAAAAACTGATGTAATAGTGTCAGCTGCATGTTTTATACCCCTGATGACCTGACGTCATGGAAGAAGCAACAGCATCCTTCGCAGAAATCCCAAGACTCTGGCATTCAGGCCATCTGAGGGCTACCTGTGATGACTGCAACAGTGAATATACTTGAGCATCTACATTTATGGTAAGCGTACACAACTGTACTTTTTTCACAAGGCCAGGGTTTTTCTCCGCATGAAGCTTTCTTTTGTTCTTAAGGTGGCCTCAAAAATGGTTATAAATCAGTCAACCATCCTGTTTTCTTTCCAATTTTTTTCAATAAAGGAGAGTACATGCTTCACCTTTTAGATGTGCAGAGGCAACTTTGATTCTGTAGCCACAGAATGAAGGCTTTTAGAAAGTCAGACAAGCTGTTTATTTCCTTTTCCAAAGCCAAACTGAGAAAATCTGTCTCAAAAGTGACTGTAGCCAAGTGGCTCACTAACTACATTTCCTTTGTATACAATGAAAATGGATTGACCCTTCCTAGACTGCTTGAGGCTCATTCCAGTAGATCTGTGGTCACATAGTCTGTTTTCTGGTCTATAGTTTCTATAGCTGACATTTGCGAAGCTGCCACTTTGTCAGACTCGCATACCTTCATTGCTCACTACAGATTGGACATCTTGTCTAGGAATAGAGCAGCATTTGGCTCCTCTGCGCTCCAGAATATCCTTCCTTGAGGACCACACACTGGATTTCTCTAGCTGGGGACTCCACCCCTTCAGTTCAGAAACAGATGATAAAGAGGATATCAGATATAAAGGTTATGTACTCATCATAATTCTGCATCTGTGTTGTCTTTTTTCGTCTTTCCTCAACCTGCCTCACTCCATCCCCCTTCCTTTTTTCACAATTCTTTTCTAATTCCCAAAACTCCTTGTTCGGCCTGAGGAATAATGTCTTGATTGATAGTTGAACTTGGCTTCTTTCTCCCTTTTTTTTTTGTTCCTACTTGTATAGTAAGATGTTCTTTCTATATTGTTTCAATAATAACTGTACACATGCTGTAAAGAAAGGGCAAACTCAATCTAAAGTTATTCTGTAAGTGAGGAAGAGTTAGGATAAGGGGAGGAGCATGAGCTTTGGATCCAATTCTTCAGAAATGGACGAAGTCACATCTGAGACCCATCAGTTAAGGAAGGACAAAAACAGATAACACAGATGTGTAAATATGGTGAGTACATAACTTTTATTTTTGCAAAGTCACATATAATCAAGTCACCTGATTTAAAATTGGTATTTAAAAGAAAGGGATATTGGGGTTTTAACTTTTCCTGATGAAGTCTTTTAAAATCTTGAGACAAAATGTCAAACTTTTTACATTAAACTAAATAAATGTCTTCAATTAGGTGTTTTTGCTGTGTTCATTACTTCTTAACGGTTTCTTATTTCTACACTATTTTTAAACTGTTTTCATTTTATCCCAGTCTGTATTCATCACTTCTGAAGAAATTTCTTTCTTCCTTACTACATCTAGAATAATTATCACTACCCACTCCTAAATTTCTCTCTTTTAACAGGTAACTGGAAAAGCACCAGTACTTCAGTTCTACCTCAATATCCTGCATGTTTATCAGTACATGATCTGAAATAGTTATTGTGTGTCAAAACTTCCAATTAAATGCACATGTTCCTGTGAAATATAATTTCTGTCTTGTTTAGCTCATTTATTGTAGCTTGGGAAATATGCAAGTTTTGTCAAGAGTTCCTACTACTGAATTCACATCTTCCATACCAAATATTTTCATAAATGTCTACAGAAATGTACTCATTTTTGTTGTATTTTCCCTTCTAGGTCTCCCAGATACATCTTCACTATTGAAAATCAAGTTCCATTCCCCACCTGTAATAATATTCCTTGCGGAAAGCTGATTATTTCTCCCAGACTTTTCTCTAATTTTTTGGTGAAATATAAATAAATGCCAGCGCAATCCTCCTGTCCTGCCAGTAGTCCCTTACTACCAAAAATCTACCATTATTGCCTGCCCCTCTTCTGTCAGTAATGGAGCCCGTCTAACAGTGTTATTACTCCACTTTTTGCCTGATATTCTGCTGAATATTGAACCTGAAATTCTTTTTGTTAAATTCACGTTTCTCTTTCCAGATGTCTTCTGCAGCATTGCTATTTGCATTCTGCATTTCTGTATATAATTCGGTACTCTTTCCTTTTTGCTTATACTTACAAGGCCATTTACACTCCATGGTACTATGGACAGAGTAGCCATTGTGATAAAAGCTGTTGTTCCCACTTATACATGATATATTTTTTGAATGTTTATTTCCAGCTGTTTAACATGCACACAAAGTTTTAGCAGGCTGATCTGTTATACTGTTGTTTCTTATCTCTTTTTAAACCTGTCACATCTTTCAAGACTTTTTGCTTTAATGAAAACCCTCAAACAAAAAACTAAATAGATTCTTAGAACATCCCCTCTCCTATTAACTTAGAACAAATAAAAAAAACTATGTACATTTTCAAGAAATGAAGTTTAAACTTCAGATAGAAAATTTGCCAGATCTTGAGGTTAAACCTTCTTTCTTGTTCCTTGTTTAATGTTCCCAGCTCCTCTGTTATGATGTTTGTGCTAGAACAGCATTGCCACCTTTTGAACTGCAGGATACACAGTAAGGTGTAGCTTTTAATACAAGACATTGCAGTGGAAAAAATGTAAAAAAAAAGTAATGAAGTGTTAGTGCCCGAAGCTGATGAGTGTCAGGGTTTCCAAATGAATAAATGTTTGCTGTTTTAATTAATAGTACTGTACACTGTTAAATCTCTCTTAGTTCTAGGTAATTGTTTTAATTCATGTAATGATTTGCAGCGCATTGTGCTTCATGTATTGTCCTTAACTTTCTTCCACATATGAGAAGTTCTGTAATAATCCAGACAAGTTCAAAAAACGTGTGAGCAACAACACATTTTTTGTGCTAGTGCGGGTAGTGGATGAGCTGTGGTAAGTATTCTGTTTTTATTTAGATTAAAATGGCTGCAGTTGCCTTTTTTTAATTTTTTTTATCAGATAGGTAGTTGTTTATATGGAGAAGATGTGGACTCCCAGCAAAATTTGTCATTTTTTCTTTGTCTTGCAGTAATTGAGTTTTCCTTCCAAGTGAAGGTTTCTTCCACAGCTCTTACACAGGAATGTACTTTTGTGAAATGGTTTGGAGTTTTATATTATTTCATTGATTTTTGTGCTGATATCAAGACCTTTCCCCTCTTGTGTATCCCCTGTAAGGTAGGAGGGCAGTTAACATTATTTGTCAAAAAAGAGAAAGCATAACTTAGGACTTGCAGACTCTCAAGTTCCTGAAACACTATGCAAATTGCAGTTCCACAACAGACCGAGGCTTGGTGGTATCCCCTTAGTACCAAAAGTCCAAACAAGTCCAATCCCTCTAATGCTAAATGAACTGCAGGAACAAAGGGCCATAGAGAGAAACTATCATAAGCAGAAGAAAATTCAGGTCTTTAGACAAGGCTTGTTTAACCCTCATAAAAAAAGGGCATTAGGCGAGCTATCCTGGACCATATCAAGACTGAACAGATTCCTGCTTGACTCAACAAGGCCTCATAACCTCTTGTCTGCACAGACCTTTTTAGTCATGATTGACCTTAAAGATGCCTATCTGCGTTATTCCCTTATGACCACATAAGATTCCTAAGATGCAAAGCAGGTTGAGATAATTTCCAGTTCACTTCCTTGATATTTGATTTGTCAGCTGCACCAAGGTTCTTTACAGAATATCTGACTGGATCTTCTTATATCTGTATCCGGATGACTGCATGATTACAAGCATATTCTGTGGAGGAGATAGAGAAGACTTATAATTTTACCGTTTACATATTTTCAAGAACTGGGGAGCTCTGTCAACTTGGCCAAGATAAACTTGAACCTAGTGGAGAGATGTATTTCTGAAGGTACCTTTGGATGTGATTTACAGAAGACTTTGTTCCCAGAATACTTGGTACTCTTTGTCTGTCCTGCTTATCCAGAATGTCAGAGGAGTTGAGCACAATGAGGTACTTCCTTCAGATATTGGGTTATATGTCATTGTGCATACTTATGGTATCACTAGCAATGCTGCAAGTGAGGAAGTTACTATGAGGGATCCTGCAGGATCAGATGATGTCAACAGTCAGTCTTTCAAAGACCTCATCCTACTTTGTTTATGGAAAGAACTGCCGTAGAGGAATGTGCAGGTACACCTCAGTTTGAGGGTGGCTTTTAGAGTAGTACAGTCTACACTGATGTTAACCACAAAATTCTCAGCCTTTCCCTATGTGGCCCATATGAGATCTTTGACAGTCACACAGCACAAAGAGCAAGAAAGAAAAAAACATAAATGTGAAAGAAATTCTTATGAGCTGTTTCCTTTAGCCCAGAATACAGTGCTTGATTCCTTATACCTCTGTTATAATGCGACTCTGAGCAAAGTTACTAAACCAGGCAGGACTTCTAATTTATCCCTGACACTTGCATCCAGTGGGCTTACCTGGTTAACAAATGTTAAAAATGTTTATAAAATCTGTTATCTTGGCATTAAGAGCATTCATAACGTTTTGGGCACAGGTGGCCCTCCAAATTCTTAGACCACCACAGTTCTGTATCTCAACAAGCAAGGAGAGACCCCATTACTGCAGCCTATACCAATTAACATTGCGGGTGTGAGAGATTAACCAAGAGTCATGCCTGACCTAAAGGGCAGCTTGCATTCTTTCTCAGAATTTTGTAGCAGACTGGCTGAGCTGATGACAGACCCACACTATTGACTGTTGAATAAGGAAATTTTCCTGGGTCTGACCAACAAGTGGAATATGCCAGAAGTAGACCTATTTGCATTATCAAACAGGTAGCTGTGAAAGTTGTGTTGGCTAATGACATGTTCATCCCAAACCTTGGTTAGGACCAGGTCCACAATTCTGTTATTTCTGGTACAGTTCTGCATAAACTGGCTGAACCCTTTATGGTCCAAGATCAAAGTCAGACACCACTCCCTCTTCATTGTGGGGCCCACATGTCCTTGCCTGCTCTTTGTAGGCTTAGATTCTCTAATTATCGTAACACTTTTATTTACCCCCATTCCTTTATTCTCTCCACCACTCTTCGTCATTCTCCTTTCTTAATACGTATGTGGAGTGGGGATAGGTGCATCAGCCCATCAGCATTCCTTGTCTTTGCTGTACCTTAACAACCAGATGGTCGCATGAAAAATTGACCCGTGAAATCGTGGTTAATGTAACAAGAGAGAGCAACAAGACTTATTAAATATAAAGACCGGATGAAAAGTCAGAAAAACATAGGTAGTGTTCACAAAAAACTTTAGTTAGGTAAACATTACGGTAGGTGAGCACTTGGTAAAAAAAACATTTTTTACAAGGTCATGTAAAACTTTTATTACATTCTGAGAAATACGTTACCACTTTATATAAATTGAAGTACAAAGTTTAAAAGAGTGTTTTCTTCCAGTAGGTGTGGGGATGTGGGACGTGGAAGAAAATAACTGAGTAAGATGAAAGCACGGGCTAAACGGAGGAGGGATGAGGAGGCCAGGCCAATCGCAGCGAAGAAGCTCTCTGCAGCTTGAACCTCCAGAAACATAGAATGAAAATGTATAATGAATGTAAAAAGAAGACTCTGTTGAGCCAAACAGTAGTTGTCCCCATATCATAACTCCAAATTCCAGCACATTAACAACTTTTCATAATCTCAGACTTAAAAACAAACTATACCTAAAGTCTTAGACGCATTGTAAAATTATCTTTAAAGGAAGTAGTTTGCAGTGCCAACGGGTGAGTTCTAAATGGTGTTTAATGGAAAAAAAATGAAATCAGGTGTAAACAAAATAAATTAAGCTAGAAACAGGCTAGGTGGGGATGTGTGGTAATTCAGCCTGTAACCATGGGGCTGTGGTGGTGCCTGGAGGTAATGAGCCAAGAATAGGAGGGGTGACCCATCAGAAACCTGGAGCATATGGCTGCCATGATCTCAGTGATATAATTAAACATTTAAAGCATCCAAACATTAAAAACATTTTAATTTTTCTCGATAGAGTTGGCCCCTGAATATATTCTAACATTAATATCTTAAATATCTTGCAATTAGCAGAAAAACGAGAGCTTTCCAGGAAGGAATCTAGTTTAATAAAGCATTATCCATTCATGTACTTCTGCGTTATTTCTAAATGTTGAAGTTGCTCTCATATGGACAACTTAGTGTTGTAGCCTTATGTCTTTATACAAAAAATATATAGTATGAAAAGTACAAAAAAAAAAAAAAAGTGGATGAAGCGCTTTTGCCAATCGGCTTCATCAGACCTACCTGGTACGTTGTCCTAGGAAAACATTCATTAAACTCCTGCATTTAGAGAGAGATTTTAGTATTACCCATAAATTGGGCTGTGATTGGCCTGGCCTCCCCGACGTCTCTCCTCCGTTTATCCCGCGCTTTAATCTTACCCAGTTATTTTCTTCCACGTCCCACATCCTCACCCCTGTACTGCAGTAAGCCCACAACCAGTCACATTATTATTTCCACCCTATCCACGTATGGCCCCACCTTTCCTTTTCTGGTCCAGTCAGGCACCTCCACACACGTCCACTCTCACTACATCCCCGCCCCCAGCAGCTAACCAGTCATTTTCTGCAGAATAAAATTCATGCTTTATCCAAGACCAGTCAAGCGCCTCCACACATGCCCATTCTTAATTCCCCACCCTTGTCCCCACCCCCCAATTTAACACAAACCCATGACCAGTTCTTATACCAATCATACACCTCCACACACGCCACACCCAATACGTCATTAGGTTCACCTCCCCTCACACACTTTCCTGCTACCTCGAATCACTGGCACCTTAATTTCAGCCTGTTGGTAAATTTTGCATGGTTCACCCCACCAATAACATGGCCCCTCGCACCACACGCACACCAAACCATTCCTCCGTGCCTTTACTGGTCCAGTGCAAATTAACACACCCAATAACATTTTAGATCCCGTTTATCTCATACCTGCATTACGAGTTTTAGATTCAACCAATAGGAAGAAAAGTCTCTTTTAAACTTTGTATTTGAATTTAAATGAAGTGGTAATGTATTTCTTGGAAAGTAATAAAAGTTTTACATAACCTTGTAAAAAATGTTTTTTGCAAAGCACTCACCTGCTGTAACTTTTATGTAACTAATAATTAAAGTTGTTTGTGAACACTGTCTAAGTTTATTTTCTGAGTTTTCATCCGGTCTTTATATTTAATAAGTGTTGTTGCTCTCACTTATTCCATTTACCATGATTTCACAGGTCAATTTTTTGTGCAAATATTTTGTTTTTGTATCCTACCGATACCGACAAGAAGAGCTTTAGGGTGTTACTCTGGTGCACCACCACTGTGTAAATTCTTTGCATTTAATCCCTTTACAATTCGTACCTTAACAACTAGGTTGAGTTCTAACCGTCAGTGATTTCATCCCTTTCATGGGATGGTATTCCTTATTGTCTGTGACTTCAAATCAGATGCTCTCTGTTGTGTACATCACCAGTGCTTCTTCAAGCCTCTCCTGACATTTGGAAACCGCCTCTGCCCAATACTTGCTGTCTCACCACCTCTTGTCATTGGCCCATATTCTTGTGGTACGAGTTGTGTCTATCCTCCCCTCTTGCAATGTTTGAGTTCCCTATCCACCTTCCCTGCATTGCATATTAATACTAGCTAACCACACTCCATGTTTGCTCTTCTCTTGTAACCTAGCTCTTCAGGAGTTACGAAAACCAGACTGAGGCAACTAAAGCAGATATGGAATGAAAATGTAATTCCTGCTTACAGGCTGTGTGAGAAAACAGTTTCACGTCTGTTCACTTGCTTCATACGTTAATCTAGTTGATGTTTTGTGTACTCTCTATGTGTGACAGACATGGTCATAAATGTGAAATAAGTGGTTAGCTTATTAAATCTTCCATTGCATTTCTTCTTCAATTATAGCATGGTGGAACTGACAGATGACATATTGAAACTGCTGATGGACCTGGTGTTCCGTTTAGTGTGCAATGGAGAACTTAGTCTCGCTAGGGTTTTAAGAAATAAGAATCTTGAGAAGGTGGAGCAGAAAAGACTTCTGAGATGTGTGTACTCTAGCAGGACTCTTGCTTCAAAAGGTGTTGCTGCTAGGTAAGATTTCTCTCTTTTTAAATATGTACTTAAACAATGTTTTGTACTCCTTACCATCTAATTCAGATGCAAAGTATGCTGTTTTTAATGAACAATGCTCAACCAAATTTTCTTTATTTTGTAATGGAGAAAGTGGTCAAGTCCTAGTCACCCATAATGGAGAAGGGCTGTTTACAGCACTCTTGCACTTCTGTTGTAAGTCTTGGGATTTATATCCATTTCTTAAAGCAGAAGCTGGGTCAGTCTCTCCCAACATTAACCAGTAGTAGTCTGTTTAGTCTTGCAACATATAGTACTGAACATTACCAAGTGTTTACTGAATGGCACATCGCTTCATCTTGCTAATTTGAGAACGGTTTGTGGAGATTCATTATTCCCTGCAGTATTTACAAAATAAAACTGGAATTTGGTCCATTTTAAGGTATACTTTAGGTCATGTTTTAGAAGTTTAGTAGCAATTAGATTTTTTAACATGAATATTATACTGGATTATGTCTGTGTTTCTGTTCGTAATAGACATAGATGTCACGAAATTCACCTTGACAGCAAAGCGCTGATGAGGTAAACCTTGACATCCTTATTTTTTATATCGAACACCTTTACTGAATTCTTGAGATCACATAACTAATTATGATCAAAGAAACCCAGTCATAGATCTTTGTAGTAAGTAGAACTTGAGCTGCTCTGATGTACTACTGTTTATAGAGACTAAAAGTGTAGGAGCAGTAAGTGTTTTACACTTTTGAAAGACATGAAAGACTTGGCATTGTCACAGAGATTGTAGCCATAAGGTACTTGTACCTTTGAAATGCCTAACAGTTTTAAAAGCTATTAAAAGCTATTAAACACTTCAGTCTGCTCTGTTTTGTTTGTGGCAGCTTGAAATGTTTTACACCTCATTGCCATCCTATATGCTCTGCAAGACACTGGCATAGCAGCTCTGAAAGATGCTGAACAGAACTTTGTTATGCATCTCTTGGACATTAAGACAGATGCATAACGGGGTTTGTCACTTTCCAGTTTTCAGAGCATGCTTGATGCAGTATATCAGTATTTATCTATGTGTTCATTTGGACACTGCTTTGTAGAAATCTTTTCATTTGTGCTTGGTAGATTGAACAGTCTTCTGATTTAAAAAAAAAGTATGGTTTACCCTAGAGGTTTTGTTATCTTGGAGATACTTAAATTAGGGTGGAGGGTGTTGCTCCCACCTATTTAAAATGCTTTTTTAGAAGTCAGTCTGATGTGCCAGGTGCAATGAGGCAGGCTGTGACAAAATGGTCCACAGTTTAATGTACCTTATCCATGAGTTCCATTAATTTGATACTGCTAAAAATAAGTGAGCACCCTTCAGCAGAAGTGTTTTTATGGTCTACTTCAAACCCATATTGTGTACTGTTGACTTTTTGTAAATGCCTTTGTTATGACAGTAAAAACTGAGAAAAACAAAGGGAGTTGCCATACTCATTACTGTTATAAATCATACCACACATTTACTGTGGGTCAGAAATGGGTAAATCATTCCTATGAAAATATTTGCAGGAATATTCAGAATGTCAGGAACTTCAGCACTTCCTGAGTAGGCTGCTATAAAAACAGAATGCACTCGTGTCTTAAATGAAAGCAGGTACTACAGCAGCTAGTTTCCTCATCTTGGAAAGTGCGTTAATGTAAACTTCAGCCTGGTTAATCTTAGTCTCGTACTAGTTTTCCTTTGCAAGTGCTACTTAATCAGATTAAATTGTTTTTCTTTTCTCAGTGCCGTTACTAGCAGTACTTTTCCTTGAGGCCTGGTGAGATTTAAGCTGTGTGTTGTGTCTTGACTGTGTGTGCAGGTGATTCACTGGTGTGCATTAAATAAGTTATAGGTTCATTAGTTTATTGGTAAGCACTAGGCTAGCTATCTTTTTAGGACATTTTTTTCCCTTCAAAAATGAGACTCAAACTCTGTACCATTATGCCAGCCCACACTAAGTTGACTGTGGCGGGACTCAAACCCATAACCTTTGAATGCCTTTTACCTCAAACCCACAACCTTTGAATGCCTTTTACCATTTTACTAGAAGTCCAATGTGCTGCCCATTCCTCCACAGAGCCACTTACATTATTAAACAGTACCTTTGTAAGGTCATGTGTATGATCAGTTCCCGGTGTTGCTGTTAGTGAGTTCATATCTTCTTATTGTGTGTTTTTCTTTTTATATATATCTTTTCTTGTACAGCTCTTCTTTGTGTAGTATTTTGACTTGGTGGCAATGCAGTGCAACATTCACTGTAGCATTATTTTAGAGCAGTGGTCTCCAACCTTTTTTGCACCAAGGACTGGTTTCGTGTTAGACAATTTTCCACAGACTGGCCATCATGCTTGCATAAAATTAAAACATAAAGTGCATAATAAGTACGACTCACCATAACGCAGAGTCAATGGGAGTCTGAGCTTGTTTCCCTGCAACGAGATTGTCCCATCTAGGGGTGATAGAAGACAATGACACCCGAAGTATTTTCGTTATGTCCAGTCTACTGCATAATTTTATTTTGGTTGCTATCATTGCAGAAAACCCTGCTTTACAAACACTTTAAGTTTATAATAGCAGTATTTAAAATCTGTCCTTGTTATTTGTGAGTCTGTATAGATTTATTGTGCGAGAGGTTGAGAGATATGGTCGAGGGGTACTCAAACCTCTTAATTGATGCTAATGCTGCTGCCAGGGATGACTGTCACTCGTCACTCTCTCTCACACACGCACGTATGCACGTGCACACACACACAGTTCTGTTTTCATGCACATATTCACTCACATGCAGACAGAAACGTACACATATACACACACTTTTTTTCTGTTTCATTTTTTATTTTACACTCACTAAACAGCAAAAGCACTGCTTAGTGAGTGTAAAATAGTGTCTCGATCGATCTCACTGTTCACTTTCACATGCTCAGTCTCTTCTGATTTTACACACACATGCATTCTCATTCTGTTTTCATGCATGCATTCAGTCACATACACAGAAACATAAACACACACACATACACGCATTCACTTTTTTGTTTCATTCCCTGCCTAAAAGTTTCTGTGCAGCCTGCTACCAGTCCATGGCCTGGTGGTTGGGGACTGCTGTTTGAGTGCCTCTGGCATTTGGGACTCCCAGCACAGGACGTCACTGGTTCTCAGTCATGGAAGATTATTGTTGCAAGTGAAGTAGGTGTTAGTCAGTGACTGCACACATTTCCAGGAGTGCTGTGGTCATGCTCACCAAAGCATTACAGTAAACTCTCAGTTAACCGGAACTCAAGCAACCAGAGAAAAAAAATCGAAGAAATACAGTACAATATGAACAATTCAGTTTTTCATGTGTTGCATTTTCTGTTTTTCCCCTTGCAGAAATATACCTTACATTTTTAGAGTTTGAGTTTTAAAAACACACTGAGCTTGATGGAAGGAAGGACACTGAGGAAACTCGGAGCTATAATATATAACATTAAGTATCCTGTTTTTTGTTTATTTTGTTCTTTATTTCTTTGTTATTTATAGCACTTTGTGTACTGTGTATTTTTCTAGCTAGTTTCACTGTGTGTGAGGTATTAACTGGAAATTGTCCACTTTTATTAAGCATCTGTTGGGTTGTTTGTTTCTGATAACTTGTTGCAGTTGAACTGTTTTTTCTAGAGGCTCCTTTAGCTGCTTAAAACTTTCATTTAAAGGCTCACTGCTGCTTTTCAGCTGTGAGAAACATTTCTGCAGTTTGTTCTAAGTAGTGGGGATATTTGTAGCATTTCCATATTCAGGCTTGTATTTGGGCCTAGTGTTTGTGGAGGCTGTGTGTCTGAGCACATATTCAGGGACATCTTGGTTTAGCCAAAGCCATCAGGCATTTCAGTGAGAGAGAATTGTTTGAGGTCACCTGGACTACAGCTTAGACTAAGCACCTCATTGGTTCTTTTGAGATTTCTTTCTTAAAAGCTGTCTCAGGTTTCAACTTTCTGTTACCTAGGAAGTTAAGTTGTGAGTGTTCTGCCATTTCACACTGAGCTTGATCGAAGGAAGGACACTGCGAAAACTCGGAGCTATAATATATAACATTAAGTATCCTGTTTTTTGTTTATTTTGTTCTTTATTTCTTTGTTATTTATAGAACTTTGTGTACTGTGTATTTTTCTAGCTAGTTTCACTGTGTGTGAGGTATTAACTGGAAATTGTCCACTTTTATTAAGCATCTGTTGGGTTGTTTGTTTCTGATAACTTGTTGCAGTTAAACTATTTTTTCTAGAGGCTCCTTTAGCTGTTTAAAACTTTCATTTAAAGGCTCACTGCTGCTTTTCAGCTGAGAAACATTTCTGCAGTTTGTTCTAAGTAGTGGGGAGATTTGTAGCATTTCCATATTCAGGCTTGTATTGGGGCCTAGTGTTTGTGGAGGCTGTGTGTCTGAGCACATATTCAGGGACATCTTGGTTTAGCCAAAGCCATCAGGCATTTCAGTGAGAGAGAATTGTTTGAGGTCATTGGCTGACTGAGGTCACCTGGACTACAGCTTAGACTAAGCACCTCATTGGTTCTTTTGAGATTTCTTTCTTAAAAGCTGTCTCAGGTTTCAACTTTCTGTTACCTAGGAAGTTCAGTTGTGAGTGTTCTGCCATTTCACACTGAGCTTGATCGAAGGAAGGACACTGAGGAAACTCGGAGCTATAATGTATAACATTAAGTATCCTGTTTTTTGTTTATTTTGTTCTTTATTTCTTTGTTATTTATAGCACTTTGTGTACTGTGTATTTTTCAAGCTAGTTTCACTGTGTGTGAGGTATTAACTGGAAATTGTCCACTTTTATTAAGCATCTGTTGGGTTGTTTGTTTCTGATAACTTGTTGCAGTTAAACTCTTTTTTTCTAGAGGCTCCTTTAGCTGTTTAAAACTTTCATTTAAAGGCTCACTGCTGCTTTTCAGCTGTGAGAAACATTTCTGCAGTTTGTTTCCCACCCTCCCTCCTTGTTGGTATAGTGTTTTTATAGTTGGTGGCTTTGCAGTTGCCCGCCCCCAGTGTAAATTTGATCTGGGACCCTCCTCCCAGTCTAGTGTCATTACCTCATTCTACCCAGTACAGGGAGAACATTTGAGAAGGCCAATCAGCTTAGTTTCTGGTACTCGTTTCTCTCTTTCCTTTCTCTCTTTCCACTTAAATTTTTTTTTTTTAATCTGCTTTTACTGTATTTGTGTTTCTTCCTACTTTATTTTGCTTTTGCGTCATCTTAAAAGTACTCAATTGTATTTATTACTGCTGGTGTAACTCATTCTAAGCCTTTTAGTTTAAGCACTTGGGCTTCAGACCAGTTGTTTTACATTAAGAAGGTTTGTGGTCTGCACTGTAGTGGCAGAACAGGTAGCTTACTTCCTTCTAAGTTGGGAACTGCTGATTGAGGGCTCAGTGTCTGTTATTCTAAAAGTGTATTAATTCTGGTTTAAGCACTTGGGCTTCAGGTCAGTTATTTTACATTGAGGGTTTGTGGTCTGCACTCTTATGGGAGGAGAGGCTGGACTCTGCCCTTCTGAGCTGGGAATTTCTGGTTAAAGGCTTATAGTGCCTGCATATTTGAACTGCTTCTTACTGAAATTGGTACACCTTGTTTGCTGTAACATAGACTAGATCCAGGCCTGCTGAATCTAGCTTTGTTTGCATGCTTGTTTGCTTGTTATTTCCCTGAAATGCTAATTCCACCTAAAAACGCGGCTTTTCAGCGCTTCTGTGGATCCCTAGTGATATCTGCATTACTTACTGTACTTATTTCCTTGTTTCACTTGAAAGAAAGTTACTGTTTGTCGTTTTTGCATTTAAGTTACATGTAACACATTGCATTTAAGTTACCTGGCACTTGCTCACTAAGTCAGCACTAAAAAATTAAAAGCACTACACCCTCACAAACTCCCCTTGAGTACCTTTTTCCCCATTGGCCGTTTTTTCAATTATAAAGGAATTCCCAATACTATTCTAGCATGTCCAAAGGTCAGTTGTCAATCTCCTCTCTGGTCCAGCTGGTGAATCTGGGAATCTTGAGGCAATGTTACAACTGCCTCATGTACACAGACAACCCTCTCCTCCTCCCAACAAATTCCAGCACATAAGAGATGCAACCATATAGCCAAACTGGAGGCTAAGCTCTCTCAACTCAGTACTGGCGTAACCAGTCAGGTGAAGGAAACCACACTCACTACAATTCCAGTCTCACATAGACCTACCACGACTGCAAACCAAACACATAAACACACAAAAACATACTCGGAGGCTCTAAATAAAAATCTGCCTAAGCAGCAGAGACCTCCATAACAGACACCCAAGCAACCGCTACCCCAAAACAAAACACGTGCAACACATAGCTCACAAAGCCAGTGTGCCGAGCAGTCACAGCCCTTAAGGCTAAACAACACACCTGATACACTTGTAATAGGTGACTCTATCATCAGGCACACTGACGTCCCGCTCACCAGGCTGAACAAGGAGAAGGTCACGGTGAGCTGCCTGTCGGGCGCTAGGATCCGCCACATAACACAAGCACTCAGATCACTCCAAGGCAAGTACAAATATGACTCAGTCATTGTCCATGCTGGTGTGAATGACCTGAGACGTACCTCCCTGGACTTCATGAAAAGAGACATAGAGGAGCTCTCTGAGCATGTAGCTCAGGCCGGTATGACCCTGACCTTGAGTAGCATCTTACCCTCACCAAGAATGATGCCACAGTATGAAGACAAGATGATCAATTTCAACAATTGGCTTAAGTATTGGTGTCATTCAAAGGGGATCCAATGCCTGTCAGCCTGGGATGACATGCTCGACAAGCCACGATGCTTCACTAGGGACGGCTTGTACCTGTCACCCCTGGGCTTTCAGATATTGGCAAAGGCACTTGCTACCCCCATAGTGCCTTTTTTAGGCAAGGCTCAAAAGACAAACCCACGTCCATAGGTATCACAAGGGATAAGAAACTAAGAGTAATGCTACTCAACGCCAGAAGTCTAAACCTCAAGATGCACGCACTTGAAACTCTCCTTAGCATGGAGAACATTGATATCTGTGCAGTAACAGAAACCTGGTTCAAGGCTCCCGAGAGCACTCCAGCACTACCAGGTTACACCTCATACCATGCTTTTCGGCCCCAAAACGTGGACCGAACCACAAATGGAGGGGGAGTATCAATATTCGTCAAAGATACTCACACCTCCAGGTTGCTGGCACAGCACGAAGCATCAGAGACTATCCATGTGCAACTAACAGTGGGCAAAACTGCCTTCCAGTTTATAGCCTGCTACAGACCACCCTCCCAAACCCAGGAACCCCACTCGGCCTTCCCGAAAACGCTGGAAAATATGAAGGTCTCTCCAAACACCATTATATTGGGCGACTTCAACTACCCAAACGTAGACTGGGAGCATTACTCTAGCTCCAACACCCTAGCCCAAAGGTTCTTAGAATTGATAAATTCAAATGCTATGGAACAACTTGTTACCACTCCCACAAGAGGGGAAAGCATACTGGACCTGATCATCACCAACATGGGGACTCTGTGCTCCAGACCAGAAGTGTATCCCTCACTGGTAAGATCAGACCATAAACTAATCTCACTGGATATTCACATCCCGACCCCACCCCCTGCCCAGAAAACCACAGTGAAAAACTTCTCTAAAGCAAATTTCACACTCCTCAAAACCGAGGTGGAATCCTTCAAAGCCCCCGGGCTTGTGGAAAATACGGCCCAGACCGCAGAATCCTTTATAAATGCATTCTATGAACACCTTCAGGAATGCATGGATCATGCAATCCCAAATAAAACCAAGACCCAATCCTCCAAAGGCAGACGTCCTGTCTGGTGGACCCCAGCCATAAACAAACTATACAATAGAAGGAGGAAGCTACTACATGATAGAGCAAAATCCCAAAAAGGGAAGGCATCTCTGATCAGTATTAGCAAAAAACTACGGGCACTCATAAAATCGTCTAAGGCCAGCTTCGAGAGAAAAATTGCACAGGACACTAAGGATAATCACAAGGCTTTCTTTAGTTATGTTAGGAACCTGGGTGGGAATTCCCAGATATGCTCAGAATTAGTCCAAAATGACAAAAAATACACCGAACCCACAGACATTGCCAACAATCCTAGCTGACAGGTTCAGCGCAAACTTCTCCCCCCCTCCCCACCAAAAGGGCAAATATCTATCCCAGCAGAGTGCTGCTCCCCTGACATCTCGGATGCTCAGGTAAGAGCCGCCCTCTCCAAAGCAAAAAACACAGCATCAATGGGACCAGATGGTGTCCCAGGCTGCGTCCTACATGAACTCCAAGAAGAGCTAAACCCAAACATAAAACTACTGTTCAATCTCAGCCTTACTACAGGATATGTACCCAAAGAGTGGCGTACAGCAACAGTGGTCCCTCTCCACAAAGGTGGTGCTTCAACGGATCCTGGAAACTATCACCCCATAAGCCTGACTAGCTTGGTCTGCAAAGCTATGGAAAGGATCATCATGGACCTCATAAATAAAGATATTGGGGACCTACAGACACTGGATCCTACCCAGTTCGGCTTTGTTAAGAGCAGATCCTGCATCTTAAACCTGGTCGATTTCTTTGAAACAGTCACCAAGCCCATTGACGAGGGGAAGGTGGTCCACACAGCCTACCTGGACCTCGCAAAAGCCTTCGATACAGTACTCCACTCGGGCATTATAGATAAGCTCACCAGCTTAAATATAAACCCCTATGTCACTAGATGGGTTGCAAACTGGCTCAAGGACAGAACCCACATGGTTAGAATTGCTGAAGTCATGTCAGACTCCAAACCAGTTACAAGTGGCGTCCCACAAGGCTCAGTCCTGGGGGACCTCTCTTGTTCGGTATATATTTCTCAGAGGTACAGGCCAACACGGAAGGACTGTGGCTGACCAAGTTTGCAGATGACTGCAAACTTGGCGCCATAATCGACTCTCCAGCCGACACAAGCATCCTCCAAAAGGGCCTCATAGAAACAGACAACTGGTGCCAGAGCCATGGCCTCAAGCTAAACGCCAAAAAGTGTATACTCATCCCCTTTGGCAAAAACAAAGTGCCCACAAATTACAACATAGGTGGTAATCCATTAAGTATAGAAGAAGTAATTAGGGACCTGGGGACCCAAGTTGATAGCAATCTCTCATTTGACAACCACGTGGCCACAGTGGTTAGAAAAACATTTTATATAGCCCACCTAATCATGAAGGGATTCACATCTAGATCAGGGGAGGTCATTGTGCCTCTTTACTCATCCCTCATCAGGCCCATAATTGAGTACAATGCCCCTTTTGGGATGTACCTTACCAGACACCTGCAGCAACTGGAAAGACCCCAGAAGTACCTCACCAAGAGGATCAAAGGGCTCAAACAGATGCCATATGCTGCCCGGTTAAAGAAACTCCAGCTGTACTCAGTGGCATACCGCCTGCTCAGAGGCGATCTGTGCCTGACGTATAAAGCCATGTCCAACCCGGAATTAATGGACATGCTGCACCTCAGAAAATCCAAATCCCATCGAGCTCGCTCGAGAGACTTGAACCTCAGCACTGAAATAAATAGGACAAGCTGGAGGGACAGATTCATAACCCAGAGGCTCCCTTCACTCTGGAATAAACTCCCAGTCCAGGTTAGGCAGAGTCCCTCATTGACTCTCTTCAAGAGGAATCTTGATGAGTGGATGGGAGATCGTAGGTTTACCCCGGGTATCACTTCTGTGTCACTGTTTGATAGAGGCACAGTATACTAACCTCAAAAAAGGGCATAGCAAAATTAATTTAAAATGGGTGGTGAAACCCAAACACACTCTGGCTAGGCTTATAAATGCCCTAGGGCAGATAGCCTAGTATGAACCTATGAACCTAAGATGCAAATAAATTCCCTCTCTCCCCAACCTGAGAACAAGTCAAACCAAACAAGTCAAATCGCTAAAATGTCAATACTCACTCCATACTCATTCAGTTTACACATTCTCTCTCCAATATCTCTCTCTCTTCTTCAGTTCATTCAATTCTAATCCACTCAGCGTGCCAATGAAAACCATTCCACGTGCCACACTTTCTAGCAGAAATATAAGTTTAAAATGTTATTCCAGACAGGCTTTTAATTACTGTATTTTAAGATTAAAATCAAATGAATACAGTGTTTATGGTGTGGTATAGTATAGGGTACAGTATTTGTCTGGTCTGTTTTTAATAGTGACTCTCAAGCCACCAGAAACTACAGATGTTCTGTAGTCCTATCTCGCCTTCATTCTTACATATGGGATCGGAGCTGGTCCTCGGCTCCGACTTTGCCTATTTGCCTATTTACAAGCTGGAAGTCTTCTGGTTGGCTCATGGCTAGGTAGGTATCCCATGGTGCACCAGTACAATCCCCAGATCTCGTTTGTCACGTCGAGTTCGATTGTGCTTCTCCTTGGCTCTGGCTAAGTTTTTTAAATTTATTTAAAGTTTATTCAAAATTTTTGGATTATTCTCCTGTCTTACCTTTTATAGTGTTATATAACATTGTATTGTCATAGTTAGTGTAGTTTGCAAATTAGAATAGTTAGCGTTTATTAGTGCGCTGTTTGTGTGCAATTTTGTTTTTAGTACAGTTGGCCTATTGGCTTTATGCTGCTTGGTAATCTGTGTGTCAGTTTCTCTTGTTTAATATATAGATATTAGTAATTGTAGGCGCCTTTTGTGCTCAGTTAGACTGTGTTTGTCCAGTAGTCATAAGTCTTAGTTTTTTGCAGATTTCCGCTTGCTAATTTTATTAGTGTTGCTAACAGAATGAGGTTCTGTTCACCATTGTTTAGTAAATTCTAAAATTATACTTTATTCCTGTTTTGAGTGTATACGAGTCTTTCTTATTGTTCTATTCCCCCCACAGTCTGTTTTAGTTAGAAGACCTAGTTTTCCATTCCTTATTCTTACCCAGGCTAGGCCCGTTTAAGTTAGAGGACCTAGTCCTCATGGTGTCTCTTTACCTTTCCTGTAGGGCTAGGCCACTTTAAGTTTGAGGACCAAGTCCTCCCTTTGTCTGTGTGTGTGAGCTCATCTTCTGTGAGAATGTCACAGGAAAGCAAGGACCATAAGCCATCTGGTTTTAAAAAATATATAAAATGTTCACAGAAGATGTCTATAACTGATGGCCACAGTAACTGCGTTTACTGTCCTGGGGCCATCCACCTACAGGAAACTTGCTTATTTTGCCACTCTTTCAGTGCTAGGATGTTGCAAGAAAGAAAAAAATAAGCTCATCTTGAGAGGTCTCCTAAAACCTTCCTTTGAGGAAGATCTAGCTAGCTCTTCCTCCTCTGCTAGATCTCAGGGATCTAAAAAGGAAAAGTCCAAGTCCTCTAAGAGACCCTCTCTGGCACCGGCTAGTGTCTCTGAGCCACCTCTTAAAATTGCTGAGTCTGATAAATCCATTTTCTCATCGGCTGCACAGAGTTCGGAGCTGATTGAGAGTTGTACTGTGATTACAGGGTCAGTGCGAAGTAGCTTGGAACTCACCTCTGAAAGTATTTTACGGAGCCAGTCTATTGAACCTCTACCGGTCTCCCCTACATTGAAGTCACTTATTCTGCAAAGATCCCGTTCTCCTACTCTGTCGTCCAGGTCTTCCAGGATTTTATCGGAAGAAGATATGGAGAGGGTAGTGCTGAGACTTTTGAAGTCGTCTGCCTTACCGAAATTGTGGTTGGCTCCGACCCAGTCCGTTTTGGAGCCAATTGAGTTGGTTAAGCCCACTTCCGGTCATATCTCCTCCGAGCCATGCTGGCTTTTCGGAGCTGGAGTGTTTGGTACCACTGGTGGAACCCTCAGCCCCAGCTTCCCTTGTATCTGTTTCTGAGCCGAGCTCCACTCCGACACTCTCGGTGCCATCTGTGGTGTCTAGGAGCCGAATATCCCCGGTCGGCCCCAACAGGAACATCTGGAACCGAACTTCTTTGGTTCCGAGCCTCCCTCTCGGTGCATCAGCGAGGGTGAGTTCGGAACCTACGTCTATCTCTGAGCTGATGGCTCTGGAACCGATGGCATCCTCAGTATCTTCAGAACCGAGGAGGTCTTTGGAGCCAGAGAGGTTGGCATTCGAGATGATGAGGAGTGTGCTGTCCCGATCTTCAGCTCCTACCAGGGGTACTGACACTCTTCCCCCTAGAGCACCTACTTCTGTCTCAGCTCCTACTCTCTCCTTGGACAGCAGAGACTCGCAGCCTCAGGAGCCACCGGCTGGTGGCCCCACTCTTCCGAGACCTCCTCGGAATATCCTTCCGAGGGGCCCCCCATGGAAGAGAACATGTAAGAGGAAGCATGTAGACTCCCAGGATGAGTCTCTGACCTGTGACACTGACCTCGAGGAGTCAGAAGTGTCCCCCCCCCCCCAAGTCGTCCTCTGATGATGTCTCTTTTGTAGACATCCTGGAAATCCTTAAGTAGAGGTGCGGCTGGCCCACTGTCACCCCTTCTGATGAGGAGTCAGAGTATCTGAAGACTTTCGGGTCTCAACCTTCAGCCACTTGGGTGTCTCCACCCTTCTACAAACTGATGGAGCTAGTTAGTTGAAAGATGTGGGATACTCCTGATGCCATGGAGCCAGTCCCCAGGAGACCAAATAAGTTTCTTTCTGCACCCTCAGAAAAGGAATTTTTATCTAAAGGTGTTCCCGTAGATGCTGTGGTGGCATTACTTGTGGAAAGCAAATACCTCACAAAGATTTTAATTCGTACTGTATTCCTTGCCTAGGCCCTAACCACAACGTACCTTGCTGTCGGTTTTGTGCCTTATTTAATCAATGCACTATCCATCATCGGTATATCTTTGCTTCTAAATATTTTGGTTCTCTGTTCAATTATCCAGAAATGTCGTTGGTAAGCCATCCAACTACCAGTATTCCGAAAAAGTGCAAAGATAAAGACAGAGACAGGCTGTCTAGGTCCAAAGCTGCCGACGACGCTTCTCCTATGGCAGTCGCCAGTTTGCCGGTACTCAGTGAGGCGCTTTTGCAGCCCCTGATACCCACTACTTCTGACTTGCAGGCCGCTACTGAGTTCTATTCGGAGTCCAGTATGCCGCGTGATGCTTCAGCTGTGGAACCCACGTATGTCTCTACCTTGGATGGCTCTGCAGCTGCTGTGCAGGCACCGGCTTCTGAGGGTGTATTCAGGCCTACAGACTTGCATATTAAACCAACGCCTCCTTCTTATTCAAGGCCTAGACCTTGAACTTTGCCTAGAAAACAGACACCCAGGCTGCATGTTCAGGCCTCTGTGCCTAAAAAACAAATGATAAGGATGGCTGAAGATCTTATAACTTTAATCAGGGGAAGCCAGCCTCCCCCTTCCAAGAGACCTAGGACTGAGTTTGTTTGTGAATCTTCTTACCAGGATTCTGATTCTTCTGATGATCTGGATTTGCTCTTGTCTACTTATGAGGATTCTGATGCAGAGGACTCTATTCCCTCTGCTTCTCCTCCAGAGGATTTTTCCTTTGGTGAAACCTTGCATACTCTTAGGGAGCATTTCCACTGGAAAGCCAGGATTTTTCTGATTCGAAAAAGAGGCTTAGGGATTTCTTACTGCTACCTCAGCATAGGCCTTTAGCTATACCTCCTGTACTAGAAATTGTTGATTATGCCTTCTTGGAATCTAGTTTGGCCCCTGATTCTTTACCTCCTGCTCCCAGAAAACCTGACAGATATTACAGGGTTCCTTATTCTCACAAGTTCCTTTTTAAAAATCCTATTGCGGATCCAGAGACTATTTCATAGGGACCCAAGGGCATTAATGCTATTGCTGCCAAGAACCCTACCCCTTCTGATAGAGACTCCAGGGCACTGGATTGATGGGGTAAGAAAGTTTACACTTCTGCAACCTTGGCCATTAGAGCCTTAAACTGTCAGTTTCTATGTTAAAGTATCAACAACATGTTATTGGATTACTTAAACAGAAAATGATATTGATTCCTGACTCTGCTGAAAATAAGGAATTATAAGATTTAATGCATTTTGCTGAACAGGTTGGAAAACATACTTTGCAATGTGGGTTTGATTCTTTAGAGGCCTCTTGCAGGGCTGGTGTCCCTGGGTCTGTACTCAGAAGGCATGCTTGGCTTAAGGAGCAATCTTTGCCTGACCATGTTAAAGCTAAATTGTTGAATGTTCCCATAAATCAGGACTGCCTGTTTGGCAACAAAGCTGAGGAACTTCTTAAAAAGATGAAGATGAAGCTAAATCTATGCAAACTGTTAAAGGTTTCTTACAAGTTCAGCCTCCAAGATTTAGCAGGCATTGGCCCTCTAAGAATTGGTCCTTTCCAGACCCTTCCAGGTCTTCTCGTGCCAAACCCAGACACAGCAGAAACCCCAGGTTTCAGTCCCAGGGTACACACAGGACTAAGCAGTGGGGGGCTTCCGCTCCCAAACCTGGGTGTAGTAAGACTCCCTCCTATGGAAAACTGTCTCAATGACTTGATTTTACAACTTCCAAGCACTTCTTAACTGAATGCTTCTTTAGGGGTAAGATTGGTCTGCACGCCAAAAATTGGAGACTTGTTACCCAGGACAAATGGGTTTTAAATATAGTGTCCCAAGGATACTGATTTCATTTCCACACGTTATCAAAGCCAAAAGGTTGGCCAGGTCTACCCCCAAATCAGTGGGCAGAGGCTCAAAAGCAAATTCTTTCTCTTTTAAACATAAAAGCTATGCAAACCGTACCAGAAGAAGAAAAAGGACAAGGTTTCTACTCAAGACTTTGCCTGGTACCCAGAAAAGACGATTCTTGGCGTCCTATTCTGGACTTGTCTACTCTAAACACCTTTTTGGTGATTCCAAAATTCAAGATGCTGACTCTTCACCAGTTGCTTCCTATGCTAGGAAAAGATGCCTGGATGGTAACACTCGATTTAAAGGAGTCATACCTGCACATCACAATCAGGGAATCTTGCAGAAGATACCTACGCTTCAAAGCAGGCTACAATCACTACCAGTTCTCTGCACTGCCCTTTGGCTTATCTACTGCACCCAGGGTATTCACAAAGTGCCTAGCCCCAGTCATCGCATTTTGCAGGCAAAGAAATATTCAAATATACCCATACCTGGACGATTGTTTAATTGAGGCAGAAAGACAGGACATACTTTTGAATCATCTGGCCTTCGTTCAAAGGGTGTTGACTTGTCTGGGGTGCACCATAAACATAAAGAAATCACACCTGGTACCCTGTCAACAAATTATATTCCTGGGAGCAAGCTTGAATACAACTTCCCAGATGGCTTACCTCACGCCAGAGAAACAAATTTATTTGACAACCTAATTCAAACAAGTGGCCACAAAAACCCTATTATCTGCAAGGCAAATGCAACAAGCCTTGGGGTTCATTGCCTCCTGCATTCTTCTAATTCCATATGCAAGACTGCATATGAGGAAACTACAATGGCATCTAAAAAGCTTATGGTGTCAACATTCTCAGGATCTAGAAGCAATGATTCCCATCATACCTTGCTTACGCCTAGAGTTTCTTTGGTGGGCAGAGGCCTGCCACCAAAACAAGGGACTACCATTCTCAACACCCCCTGCCACCCAAACCCTAACAACGGATGCATCAGATTATGCATGGGGGGCTAATTTGGCAGGGAAGTGCATTCAGGGCAAATGGAACCCAAGTCAAATGCACCTGCATATCAATCTAAAAGAAATGTTAGCTGTACAGAATGCTCTGACAGCCTTCAAGGACCACATTCTTCCAGGACAATTAATGGTAAAGATGGACAACGCCACTGTTATGTGGTACATAAACAAGCAGGGGGGTAAATTGGCAGACGAACTAAGCAGAAACCTCATGGACCCACACGAATGGAAACTGGAACCAAAGACTTTCAACATGTTGATAAACAAATGGGGGAGCCCAGTGATAGATCTGTTTGCCTCCCCCCAGAACTATCAGTTGGACAAATTTTGCACATGGACTCCCCACAAACAAGCTTGGAGAGTGGATGCTCTGTCCTTCAGCTGGAAAAACCTATTAGGTTATGCCTTTCCTCCTCTGCCTCTGCTCTCCAAAGTATTACTAAAGATCAAACAAGACAAACCAAGGACGATTTTGATTGCACCAGACTGGCCGCGCCAACACTGGTACCCCCCTCTTGCGCAGTGTGTCACTGTTGGCCCCATGGCACCTGGCTCGGACTCCTACAGGAGAACCAGATTCTGCACCCTCAGCTTCAAACACTGAACCTAGCAGCCTGGCTAATTACATAATTTCTCCTTTACCATCCCTCAGTAAACTAGTGATGGATATCATTTTAGAGGCAAGGAGGCCTAGTACTAGAAAGTCTTATGCTGAAAAATGGAAAAGATTCTGTGCCTGGAACCAATCTCAAGGGATGAGCACAGCAGTGCCCAATTTACCTCAGATTTTACAATACCTAATTGAGATGCTTCACAAGGGCTTGTACTTCTCCTCCATACAATTTAACGCCTCAGCCATTTCAGCTCATTATAACACAGAACCACCCCTCTTCTCTCATCCACTGCTTAAGCAGTTCCTCAGAGGGGCCAAAAATCTACGACTGCCCAGGAGAGCTCCAACTCCAGCCTGGGACCTCATCTTTGTATTGGAAAAGCTCACCCTTCCTCCTTTCGAGCCAGCTGCCACTGTGGACTTAAAATTCCTTTCCTGGAAAGCTGCCTTCCTTTTAGCGGTCACTTCAGCAAGAAGGGTATCTGAATTACAGGCCGTCGTGGCAGTGGAGCCTTTCATCATCTTTCATGTGACAGGGTGTCCCTCAGGACCAATCCCTCCTTCATGCCCAAGGTGGTATCCAGTGTGGCCCTTAATCAGTCCATACATTTGCCAACCTTCTTTCCTAATCCACAGAACAAAGGAGAATGGATTCTGCACTCCTTAGATGTGCACAGACAACTTAGATTCTACTTGGACAGAACTAAACCTCAAAGGAAATCTGATCAATTGCTGGTGGCATTTGCGGCAGGGGCAGAGGAGAAGGCTATTTCAAAGCAAACCATTTCCAAATGGATAGGCCATTGCATTCATTTCTGCTACAAACACCATGGAAAACTTATCCCACAGGGGATCAGATCCCACTCAACCAGGGCTGCATCTACCTCTACAGCCTTTCTCAGAGGCATCCCTACCAGGGACATCCTAGAAGCTACTACCTTGAGTTCTGTACATACTTTTACCAAGCATTACCATTTGCCAATTTTCCCTAAATCCAGAGCTGGCTTTGCCACTGCAGTCTTACAGGACCTTTTAGCTGGCCCTAATGCTATCTAAATTCCTCTTCCCATCTTTAGCTTTGCAAATCTACCCAAAAGTGATGACTGCAACAGTGAAAATTGAAGAACATAGTACAGTTGTGTGTACACACCATAAATGTAGATTTTCAAGTGTATTCACTGTTGCAGTCCTGGTTACCCTCCCTCCAGCCATGTTTCTTCTTCTGGATATACCTCTTCTCTCCTTTACTATGTTCAAAAGCTTTTTGGTGTATTTGCTTTTTTGTTGGAGGTGTAACCTTGTATATTTATAGATTTAATTGCTTCCCATTAAGGGGGCACCTGACATCTGGGGCAAGAAAAACTGATGTAATGTCTGCTACATGTTTTATAACCCTGACGTCATGGACGAAGGGACAGCAAC
This sequence comes from Protopterus annectens, assembly GCF_019279795.1. Classification (NCBI taxonomy): domain Eukaryota; kingdom Metazoa; phylum Chordata; order Ceratodontiformes; family Protopteridae; genus Protopterus; species Protopterus annectens. The sequence goes on from NC_056750.1 coordinate 40,599,063, forward strand.
CGACGCAGGACCCAAGACTTTGTTATTCAGGCCGACTGAGGGCTACTGCAAGCAGATAACCCAAAAGTGATGACTGCAACAGAGAATACACTCGAACATCTACATTTATGGTAAGTGTACACAACTGTACTTTCCATCTCTAGTCAGGCTTCACGACTTCTCACCCTCAGTGACTCATATCCTTACGTCCTCTCATAAACCTTCTACTAGGAGACTACATTCCAGTAAATGGAGGAGATTCTCTGTCTGGGTCGAGAAAAAGAATGTTGACCCTTATACCGCCTCCATTCCAATGGTTTTGGAATTCCTGTCTGAGCTTTTCCACCAGTGATCTGTGCTGCCACTATCAGGGTTCAATTGGCAGCGATTTCAAATTTTCATCTAGGCTGTCAATATTCTAATCTTATGTCACATAGGCTGTACAAAACTTTCCTTAAAGGTGCCACTTTCAAGAAACTGTTGCTTTATGGGATTTAAATTTTGTGTTATCCAAATTGACTTCTCCGCCCTTTGAGCCTACTCATTCTTCCCCTTTGAAATTCCTGTCTTGGAAGACTTTGTTTCTGGTGGCTATCACGTTGGTCAGACTGGTGTCAAGAGTTACAAGCATTGCCTGTTAAAAACCCCCTTATCTGATTTTTCACAAAGACAGAGAGTATCTCTTCGTACTAATCCTTCCTTTGTCCCCAAGGTCTGTTCCTATAACACTTTGAACCAGTCCATAGAACTTGTTCTTTCCAAATCATTCCAATGCAGCTGAATACAAGTTTCATCAGCTGGATGTCCATAGACAATTACGTTTTTATTTGCACTGGACTAAGGAAATCAGGAAGTCAGATTAGGTATTTATTTCCTTCTTCGAATCCAGGTCAGGTTTACCAGTTTCCAAAGTAACACTCTCAAATTGGATTTCTAGCTGTATAGCTTACGTTTACAACTCTGAGGGTAGACCATTACCTTTTAAAATCAAGGCTCATTCTATGAGATCTCAGTCTACCTCTGCAGCCTTTCAAGCCGGGGTCCCACTTGATAATATTTGTGCAGCAGCAACTTGGGCTACCCCTCACACATTTATTACTCATTACAAATTGGATTTGACCTCCAGAGGTAGAGCATCCTTTTGTTCCACGGTACTCAGGAATATTTTTCCTTGAGCCACCTAAGAATAAGGCGCTAGGGATGCTGTCCCATATGTAAGAATGAAGGCGAGATAGGACTACAGGACATAAAGAAGTTATGTACTCACCATAACGTTCCATGTTTGTAGTCCATCTCGCCCTTCATTCTTATGAACCCACCCTCCTACCCCCATCCTGGAAGTACCTGGAGACAGAAAAATATTGTTATTATTTTATGGAGTCCTTTTAGTTTTGGCTTCTTTCTTTGTTTGTTATTATTCTCCTAGTTAGCAGCAAACAAGATCTGGGGATTGTACTGGTGCACCATGGGATACCTACCTAGCCACGAGCCAACCAGAAGACTTCCAGCTTGTAAACAGGCCGAGTCGGAGCCGAGGATCAGCTCCGATCCCATATGTAAGAATGAAGGGTGAGCTGGACTACAAACATGGAACGTTATGGTGAGTACGTAACTTCTTTTTATCTGGCCTCTACCAATCCCCATGGATGCTGGTTAAGTGGGAGATTACTGTGTTAGCGTTCAGTAAGACTTGTATGATTTTTATTCTGTATTGCACAAAATTCAGTAGCTGGACTTTAGCTCGCATACAGCTTTGGATTTACACAAAAATATACCAGCAAGGACAGCTGCCTGTCTTGGCCTGAAAGGCTCAATGATCCCTATGCTCATCAACAGCCACTGATGTGATACTGTTTGTAAAGAAAAGGTTTCATACACTCCCTGCAGCCACAAGTGTGGCATCTTTCATGCTTTTTCATAGCCAGATAGAGTTTCAAAATGGAGGTTTATTTTAAAGGTCAAATGAAATTGAAAAATAATCAGTAAACAAATATTAGTACTTTATGTACTGTATACTGCTTAAGTTTGTGGTTCACAGTCACTGCCACTAGGGAAGTGGCCCAAAATCTAGATAGATTATTTTCATCTTGCACAGCTGTGTGTTGATACTAACAGATTTCTGAGTAATTCACAAGGGCTTCAAACAGTAAGGTCAGAAGTCTAAAACTGAATCTACTCAGGGTGTCATCAATGCATTTGTATCCGTATAAAATGCTGAATGCCAAGTCTAAATAATTAGTGTTAATAGTTTTGCAACCCATTATTTTTTTTCTTTTGGAGGAAGGCGGGGCCCTCTGCAGTCTGGTCCATCTGTTGATGGTCAGGGCTCCTTAAACTCTGTTTTCCCTGACCCGTAAAAACATTTTATTCTACAGGGATGCTTTTGGCAGTAGAAAGTCAGCTATATGAGCTCTTTGGAGACAGAGGAAATGAGACCTTACGGGTATATGCATGATATGTGCCAGCTAAGGCTTTCTTCTATATTCCACAAGTCTCTGGTGTGCTGAATATGTGCTGTAGGTGGGCATGGCATTACTGCTGCCTCTACATTCTTTTTTAAACAAGAAATATCTGTATTGAGTTATCACCTGCGACATAGGCAGTCATACATTTATATAAATGAAAGCAAACCATGTCAACATATTTTCAGTTGCAAACATTATACATCACTTATAATCTGTCCAGTCACTGTCAGTCAAACATTACATAGCTCATTCAATTCCTGGCTTCCCTTAGCCATCATTCTTCCTCCAGAATTCCCATTTTTTCTCCATAATTTACTCCTACTCTTTTCTAAATATCCAACTTCCAGTTCTTTTATCTCTGTTACTATAGTTGGCATCCCTAGTACAGCTGGTTTAGACTTTGATTTCCATTTTGTAGTAATTGCCACCAGAATTAAACTAAACAAGGCCTTACTATGTCTAGGCAATTCCGATTCTAGATCACAGCTCAAAAAATCATTTCCTTAGTTACACCAGTTTAATCACCCATTATGTTGGACAGAGTAGTCTGCACAGAATAATTAAAGTCTATAAAGTCCAACGAAACGTAAAGGACACAAACACAGCCAGCTTTGTAAAAAACAAACAGTTTAATAGAAATGAAAGAAAAAAAACAAATGCAGAATGGATAAGCCCTTTCACTCCAAAAAAATGGCCCTTCAGATTCTGAAATACATTAAAAACATCACTTTCATTCATATAACATAGTATCCAAAAGTTCAGTATAAAACAGTTGATAAAAACAAAAAAGGAAAAAGGTTCAGTATAACACATTACTTCATAATGATAAATAGTTTTATATATATGTATATATATATATATATATATATATTTGTCATACTAGAAATTATAGTTTGTTTTATTTCTTTAGTACTGTCTAATTTGCTATCAGAGTTTCCATAGCTGATTGGACAGCTTATGATGTCATAATTGGAATAAGTCTCTGATTTTTGGCTTGGAATTTAAATAGTGAGTGTTAACTAGTGTATTTTTAAAGTCTGATGAAGAATTGAGGACAACACGAAAGCACTTACTAAGTTGTAATAAAAATGTTTTGGTTTAGTTTACTTAGCCGTGTTGTCACTCAGTTTTTATCAAGGGTCTCCTGTTCAGTACACAGATGATTCTCCTATTAACTGCTCTGCTGACAACTCAACCCAGCTACAACAGATCACTCAGTCAGCATTCTCATCCTTAGAAACATGGCTGTATAAAAATCATCTGTCCATAAACCCCAACAAAACCAAGCTCATAATATTTACTCCAAGGAAAAATACTCCAGTTATTAAATTTCACTTCAACATATTTTCCCTAAATCATACAAAAAATGAATTAATTAGTTATCCACACTAAATTGCTCATTGTCATAATAGATGAAACCTAAAATTTGACCTACACCTCCAAAACAACATTAGTAAGACTTAACAAAAAAACTAGGACTTCTTTATTGAAATAAAAACTTCCTCTCTCTTCCAACCAGACAAATACTTGCATCCTCCTACCTACTTTCTTCTGTTGTCTCTGGAGCCCTGGTGCTAACCAACCTGAGATCCTTCCTGTTGAATAAATTAGAAATATGCTAGAACAAAAGTTCTAAATTTCAACTAACACTCACCATTTCATCCACCACTGTACTCTTCTAATTGGCTCAAACTCTCCCCCATTATCTCACTTATCTTCAACTAACCATCACTCATAAATTACTTACAAAACCTTTAGACTGCCCTTCGTAAACTGCTTAACTAACCATCACTCATAAATTACTTACAAAACCTTTAGACTGCCCTTCGTAAACTGCTTAACTAACCATCACACATAAATTACTTACAAAACCTTTAGACTGCCCTTCGTAAACTGCTTAATTAACCATCACACACAAATTACTTACAAAACCTTTAGACTGCCCTTCGTAGACTTCTTAACTAACCATCACTCATAAATTACTTACAAAACCTTTAGACTGCCCTTTGTAAACTGCTTAACCTAACCATCACACACAAATTAATTACAAAACCTTTAGACTGCCCTTCGTAAACTGCTTAACTAACCATCACACATAAATTACTTACAAAACCTTTAGACTGCCCTTCCGTAAACTGCTTAACTAACCATCACACATAAATTACTTACAAAACCTTTAGACTGCCCTTCCATAAATTGCTTAACTAACCATCACACATAAATTACTTACAAAACCTTTAGACTGCCCTTCATAAACTGCTTAACTAACCATCACACATAAATTACTTACAAAACCTTTAGACTGCCCTTCGTAAACTGCTTAACTAGCCATCACACATAAATTACTTACAAAACCTTTAGACTTCCCTTCATAAACTGCTTGTACAAAACCTTTAGATTGCCCTTCGTAAACTGCTTAACTAACCATCACACATAAATTACTTATAAAACCTTTAGACTGCCCTTCGTAAACTGCTTAACTAACCATCACACATAAATTACTTACAAAACCTTTAGACTGCCCTTCAGTAAATTGCTTCTGTCTGTAATCTCAACAGGTCCTAAGATCAGAAAAGCTGAATCTTGTGCAAGTTCAAAAACACAAACTACCTGCTGATCAGCTGCTATACTCCTGGGTAGTAGCCAAAATTTGCAACAACCTTCCTTCTGCCATTCGTGCCAGTCAATCCTCCGCTTATTTCAAATCAGCTCTGCATTCTCACTTGTACTCCAAATGGATGTGTAATTGTACCAACCCTCCCTTCAATAACCTAGTTTATTGTTCCCCTTCTTCTCCCTCATTTCCTGTATTGCCTACCTTAACTCTTACTCTCCTCTCTTATCAACCCCAAGCTGCTACCTAACTACTCTCGCACTCTACCTTCTATTAATAACATACTCCTTCTACTATTATGTTCATGCCTTTGCCTGTACTGCTCTACCACTGTTCACCTCTACTGCTGTAACATGGCTATTTTTTAAGTCTTGAAATGCATTGTCATCTTAGAGTTCCACATAACATGAGTGATCAACATATTCTACCACTTCTGCCAAACATCTTCTACATTGTGTACAAGTCTTGTGGCTTTATCTAGTGTTTACTTTGTATATAACTTTGTAACTTTATCTATTGTGCCTCATAGTTGAAATGTATTTCTTAGATCCGGTACTGTTGTAGTTAAGCTTATGCAGTGTACATTTCTGCGTCCTTGACATCTACTTATTTTTGTTGTATTGTTTTTACATGCATTTTATATACTGTATCTTTCTGAAGCTTTTCTCCCCGGGCCGCCACTGAAAATGGGTTCTTTTAGGCTCCGTGGTCTTTCCCTGTAAACAAATGCCAATAAATAAATAAATTGTATTAAAACAGGCTTTATCCCATGAGAATGGAGGACTGCAACAGTCATCCCCCTTCATGAGGGAGGCCTGCAACAGATCCTGTAAGCTACAGACCCATTAGTTTGACTTGTCTTATTTGCAAAGCCATGGAAATTAACAAGGACATAGGAGACCTCCAGACAGTGGATCCATCCCAGCTTGCCTTTGTCAAAGAAAGGTCATGCTTACTGAACCTGGTGGGCTTCTTTGAAAAGGTCACTAAGGCAATAGCTGAGGAGAAAAATGTGCATACTGCCTAACTACATCTGGCTACAGCATTTGATACAGTACCCTACTTGGGTATTGTCAGCGAATTTATGGAAGTAGGCATAAACCCCTTTATAATATGTTGGATAGATAGCTGGCCATTTGACAGTACCCTACTTGGGTATTGTCAACAGATTTATGGAAGTAGGCATAAACCCCTTTATAATATATTGGATAGATAGCTGGCCATTTGATACAGTACCCTACTTGGGTATTGTCAATGAATTTATGGAAGTAGGCATAAACCCCTTTATATTATGTTGGATAGATAGCTGGCTCACAGATGGGACTCAAGAGGTTAGGATTGGTGTGGCCATCTCCACAAAGAGACCGGTCATCAGTAGTCTCCCTCAGGGCTGGACCCACTCCTCTTTGGCATCTACTTTGTGCATGCCAAAACCAATGGCAAAGGCCACTAGCTAACCAGGATCCCAGGTGATTGCAAATTGGGGGCAGTACCTGAATCACCCCAAGACATGGACACCCTTCATGAAGGTCTAACAAAGACAAATGCTTTTTGCCAAAGCCATGGCTTAAACCTTATTACCAAGAAATGCATTAAAGTGCCTTTTGGGAAATGTACCCCCCCCCCCCCGGATAACTACATTATCAATTAAACTCCCTTAAAAAGTCAATTCAAATCCTTCTGTGTTGCTCAACGTTAAGTAAGGGCATGGTATCTAGGTCCATAGAGGTTCATATGTGTGTACTTGGCTAATGACCACTGGGGCCTTTTTAAGCCTAGCCATGGGTTCCAAATCTCTGACAAGTTCTGGTACCTTTGCTAAGTGTAAGCAGAGGCTTAGGAGATTTTACAAGCAGGGTCCTGGAAGATGAACCATTTGCAGGCTGCCTGTGTCCATTAGAGACATAGGTGCAAAACCAGGGGTGAATTTCCTGTTCCATAGCCAGTTGTTCAAGTTGCACTTGAACTGGGTCTGGGAATAACTCCGCTTCACATGGATGGGAAGCCTTTTCCAGAGAAGGGTAATCTCTGGGATGCATACCTGTCTCTCCAGCAGGTTATAGTTCCACTGTACTTGGCCCTCATCAGACCCATCATATAGCCCTCTTTGGAATGTACTTGTCCAGAAACCTGCAGCATCTGGAACATCCATCTAGGTCTCATACAAAAATAATACAAGGAGTCAACACAATTTCCTGTACTGATCTCTTCAAAGCCCTGTCTCATTACTCGGTATCATACAGACTTCTGAGAGGTGATCTTTGCCTGGCATACAAGGCATCCCAGGACCCTGTTTTAATGAACCTTTTGCACATCTGCAAAATTAACAGCATCAGAACTACTTGAATAAAAAGACCTAAATTTTGCTTCCAACATAAATAAGACATGTTGGGAGAGAGAGAGAGAGTTATGTTTCTCAGAGAATTCCCAATCTCTGGAACAGGCTCCCCATCCATGTGAAGCACATCTCATCCCTAACCCTATTTAAGCACAACTCGGACCAATGGATGGATAATCAGAAAGTCACCTATAGTTTAGCACCTATGTCTCTGGACAGAGTCAGTCAGTAAATAACGTCTATGTAAATCCAATTTGTATGTCACATTTGGGTTGCACAGTTGTGCTTATAAGGTCTCTAGTGGTCGTTAGCCTAGTATACACCTGTTAACCTATGAGCAGTAGGGCAAGTAATTACTTGACTAGTGCTTGTACAAGTTTAAAGCGCAAGTCTGCACTTAGTTTGTGCTTTCACTTCTTTTAGTTTATGGCACACAGAGCTATTAATTCTGATCCCTAACATTTACAGTGCAGTGAATTGAGATATCCTAAGGAGCACCTTGTGTTTAATAGGGGATCTAGTCACATTTAGAATGGTTTCATGGAACAACTGCTGTATGAACAGTGCAAATAATTTGTGTTACATATGTCTTGCTTACTGTATACTGTAACTAACAGTATTTAATATTCTTTTTGGTATCTGTGTAGATGAGGCATAACATATTGAAAAGATTATTTTTTTTTCCAGACCTGGAACACTTCATGATTTTCACAGTCATGAAATTGCAGATCAGCTGACGTTGTTGGATGCAGAATTATTCTATAAAATTGAGGTATGTTTAAGTAAATAGAGTGAGATGCGTATGATATTGGAGTGATACACAGGTGCAGTAATGTGTTGCATGACATTTGTAAAGGGACACACAGACACCTTGTTCTTCTTACTGCTCTTTGAAAGGTTATCTCTACTTCCATACATAGTGAGTGCTGCCAGGCACATCTCCAAGCTTGTGACCTTATCCTCACAATCCATGAACCACCACGGCAGTTTTGGGCCTAACAGCTGCCTCATAAGAATTGGTAATTCTCATTCAGAAGGGAAGCTGTTAGGTCCACTAGTGGGTACTACTGTGCGACCCCCGCCCCCCCCCCCAAGTGGTGGTGTGGTTGCTTTGCATGTGTAATGTATTTATCTCCATCTACATATCAGTAGAGCTCAAGCTGTAGTTGTATGTATCCCGTGTTGATCTTGTTTAGTAGCACATTCAGTATTGTCCCCTAAGGTCACTGTAGGACATTCTTCCTATATGGATGGTAATGTTCTTACTGTTACTTGAAGCAGTACCTACTTTTGAGCACATTCAGTATTCTCCCCTAAGGTCACTGTAGGACATTCTTCCTATATGGATGGTAATGTTCTTACTGTTACTTGAAGCAGTACCTACTTTTGAGCACATTCAGTATTCTCCCCTAAGGTCACTGTAGGACATTCTTCCTATATGGATGGTAATGTTCTTACTGTTACTTGAAGCAGTACCTACTCTTGAGCACATTCAGTGTTTTCCCCTAAGGTCACTGTAGGGCATTCTTCCTATATGGATGGTAATGTTCTTACTGTTACTTGAAGCAGTACCTACTTTGAGCACATTCAGTGTTCTCTCCTAAGGTCACTGTAGGACATTCTTCCTATATGGATGGTAATGTTCTTACTGTTACTTGAAACAGTACCTACTTTGAGCACATTCAGTGTTCTCTCCTAAGGTCACTGTAGGACATTCTTCCTATATGGATGGTAATGTTCTTACTGTTACTTGAAACAGTACCTACTTTTGAGCACATTCAGTGTTCTCCCCTAAGGTCACTGTAGGACATTCTTCCTATATGGATGGTAATGTTCTTACTGTTACTTGAAACAGTACCTACTTTGAGCACATTCAGTGTTCTCCCCTAAGGTCACTGTAGGGCATTCTTCCTATATGGATGGTAATGTTCTTACTGTTACTTGAAACAGTACCTACTTTTGAGCACATTCAGTGTTCTCTCCTAAGGTCACTGTAGGGCATTCTTTCTATGTGGATGGTAATGTTCTTACTGTTACTTGAAACAGTACCTACTTTTGAGCACATTCAGTGTTCTCTCCTAAGGTCACTGTAGGACATTCTTCCTATATGGATGGTAATGTTCTTACTGTTACTTGAAACAGTACCTACTTTTGAGCACATTCAGTGTTCTCTCCTAAGGTCACTGTAGGACATTCTTCCTATATGGATGGTAATGTTCTTACTGTTACTTGAAACAGTACCTACTTTGAGCACATTCAGTGTTCTCCCCTAAGGTCACTGTAGGACATTCTTCCTATATGGATGGTAATGTTCTTACTGTTACTTGAAACAGTACCTACTTTTGAGCACATTCAGTGTTCTCTCCTAAGGTCACTGTAGGGCATTCTTTCTATGTGGATGGTAATGTTCTTACTGTTACTTGAAACAGTACCTACTTTTGAGCACATTCAGTGTTCTCTCCTAAGGTCACTGTAGGACATTCTTCCTATATGGATGGTAATGTTCTTACTGTTACTTGAAACAGTACCTACTTTTGAGCACATTCAGTGTTCTCCCCTAAGGTCACTGTAGGACATTCTTTCTATGTGGATGGTAATGTTCTTACTGTTACTTGAAGCAGTACCTACTTTTGAGCACATTCAGTGTTCTCCCCTAAGGTCACTGTAGGACATTCTTTCTATGTGGATGGTAATGTTCTTACTGTTAGTTGAAGCAGTACCTACTCTTGAGCACATTCAGTGTTCTCCCCTAAGGTCACTGTAGGACATTCTTCCTATATGGATGGTAATGTTCTTACTGTTACTTGAAACAGTACCTACTTTTGAGCACATTCAGTGTTCTCTCCTAAGGTCACTGTAGGGCATTCTTTCTATGTGGATGGTAATGTTCTTACTGTTACTTGAAACAGTACCTACTTTTGAGCACATTCAGTGTTCTCTCCTAAGGTCACTGTAGGACATTCTTCCTATATGGATGGTAATGTTCTTACTGTTACTTGAAACAGTACCTACTTTTGAGCACATTCAGTGTTCTCCCCTAAGGTCACTGTAGGACATTCTTTCTATGTGGATGGTAATGTTCTTACTGTTACTTGAAGCAGTACCTACTTTTGAGCACATTCAGTGTTCTCCCCTAAGGTCACTGTAGGACATTCTTTCTATGTGGATGGTAATGTTCTTACTGTTACTTGAAGCAGTACCTACTCTTGAGCACATTGAGTATTTTCCCGTAAGTTCACTGTAGGTCACTCGTCTTACATGGATGGTTGTGTCCTTAGACTGTTACTTGTACCTACTTGTGCTATATTTGTTCTTTCTTATTGCATTTGCATTAATTGCTGTGTTGTGCATGTAAACATCTTTCTGCTGAACTTTGTTCATTTTATTGAAAATCTGCTTTTACTCATTGCATCTGCTTTATTATGTTAGTGCATATTTGTAATTTTTATGCATTTGGTCCACTCAACCTAGTAATTAAAATGCCTAGTCTCTTCTGGACTGATATGTGCTTGAACCCCTGTGCCAGGATGTAGTCTGCCCATAGATAGTTCATCCTTTATACTTTTTCCCAGGCAGAAAAGTCTGTGCTCATATACTTGAAAAAGAGCTGGAGCAGTAGAGTTTAGCACCCTGAACAACACACCCGTTTGCCCCTGTTCAGATCCCTTAATGATATTTTAACAAGTGCTGGAGCAGTAGAGTTTAGCACCCTGAACAACACACCCATTTGCCCCTGTTCAGATCCCTTATTGACATTTTAACAAGAGTTGGAGCAGTAGAGTTTAGCACCCTGAACAACACACCCATTTGCCCCTGTTCAGATCCCTTAATGACATTTTAACAAGAGCTGGAGCAGTAGAGTTTAGCACCCTGAACAACACACCCATTTGCCCCTGTTCAGATCGCTTAATGACATTTTAACAAGAGCTGGAGCAGTACAGTTTAGCACCTTGAACAACACACCCATTTGCCCCTGTTCAGATCCCTTAATGACATTTTAACTATCATACTTTTCTTTAAGGTAGTAGCAAATTATCATATAGCAACTTAATAAGCCATTGCTATCTTAGAAATAAAAGAAACAACAGATTGAAGTTTTATAAGCTGTTCTGGAGTGGTCACTTAATGACAGATGCAAATTGTTATAACTGTCCAGCACCTTCTACAGGTTAGGACCCAGGGCAGCCACCCTCTCCACCCTGCCCCATCATATGACTTTACTTTTGGATCTCTGGCATTCTGTCATCAATGCTGTTAGAAGTGTCCTGACTCTGCTGTTCCTTCAGGATGCAGGGAAACATCTCGCCTGCTCCATAATTTGCCAGCTGCTGTGTTGCTTTACTACCTTTCAGTCACTCAGCTGCATAAGGATTTTGTAAATGTTTTCATGCTATGCAGTCAGCTATAGAAGCGTAATCTTTCTGTGTTGTTAATAAAGTAGTTTCCCATAGGCTTTGCTTCACATTAAAATGTATTTAATTTCATTTGTCTTTCACCATGCACACTACACGAGTAGCTCTGCCATCTTTTCTGTATTTTGACAGTGCTTTGAACACACTGTTTGTGAAGTTTGTCCTCACTAACTGCAAGTAAATACTTTCTTTAGTGTTTATATTCTGCCTAACTGAAATTGCAAAAATGGGTCATTTTGGAAGAAGCATCTTCCCTTTTCACTTTAGGCCAATTATTCCTTACTTTTTGGAGTCCATTTTCTTTTGCCTCAGAGTGAATGTGTGCACACCTTTATTATCCAAGTTCTGTTTGTCTATAGGCACAGCTAAAGCATGTATTGTTCTGGCTTGGGCACAATGCCTCTAGTTGCCAAATTTGTTTTAACAGTGGCACAAAGCACCAGAGTTGGATGTCTCGGTCTTCTGCTTTCAAAAAGATTTTGTATCAAGTTTGTCCGATGTGTGGCTGCATCCTCCATACCCATTCTGTCCAGCACTGCACCCAATCTGTAAGAATACATTTATGCTTGACTCATTGAGAGTTGCTGCTCTATTACTGGTGACAAGAGTTCTAGAGTGAACCTTGTAATTATGAGGTAAAAACATGTCCTCTGAGCATTTTGCTGCATACAAAGTATATGTTTTGCAAGTAATATCATTCTGACAACACTGGCTAATTACTTGGAGTTCAGACGTAAACTCTGGCATTCTGAGGTAGAAAAGTGTACATTGACCCATCCAATCACATCATATTAGAAATGTTAGCATTTGCTTTTGCACAGTCAATATGAGTGTCTTTGCTTTAGTTTAGTACTGAATCATGGTGGTGTGGGGCAGGGTGTTGTATCTAGTGAGCTGCCAGACCATTCTTACAGTTACTACATTGGTGTAACTATTACCATCCTATAGGCATCAGTCATTGACTTAGAGTCCAGATCTGAACCCAGGAGCTTTAATGCCTGTCAAGACACCATACCATGGTGGAGAGTTGCTGTCCAGGTTAAAATATGTATCCGTAATGCCTCAAAAGTATCACTTGTTTTATAACCTGTAGTACTGTTGGCTTTCTTTCCCTGTTTGGAGATGTTTGCACAGTGTACAGGAATAATCCTATTCAGCCTGTGTACATAGTGTTACAAAGCACCACAAGTTCAATTTCTTCTAGATCAGACTTTGCTATGATCATTCCCTGGACCCTTCCACCTCCCAAATGTTAAGGCTGTTGTAGCAGTGATCAGTGCAATGAACATGGTACAGGTGTGTAAGTAAACTTACCAGAATAGTAATGTTGGAATGATCACTGCTGTAGTATCTGGACCCTTCCACCTCCCAAATGTTAAGGCTGTTGTAGCAGTGATCAGTGTAATGAACATGGTACAGTTCTGTGTAGCAGTGATCAGTGTAATGAACATGGTACAGGTGTGTAAGTAAACTTACCAGAATAGTAGGTGTTGGAATGATCACTGCTGTAGTATCTGGACCCTTCCACCTCCCAAATGTTAAGGCTGTTGTTGCAGTGATCAGTGTAATGAACATGGTACAGTTCTGTGTAGCAGTGATCAGTGTAATAAACATGGTACAGGTGTGTAATAAACTTACCAGAATAGTAGGTGTTGGAATGATCACTGCTGTAGTATCTGGACCCTTCCACCTCCCAAATGTTAAGGCTGTTGTAGCAGTGATCAGTGTAATGAACATGGTACAGTTCTGTGTAGCAGTGATCAGTGTAATGAACATGGTACAGGTGTGTAAGTAAACTTACCAGAATAGTAGGTGTTGGAATGATCACTGCTGTAGTATCTGGACCCTTCCACCTCCCAAATGTTAAGGCTGTTGTAGCAGTGATCAGTGCAATGAACATGGTGCAGTTGTGTAAGTAAACTTACCAGAATAGTAGGTGTTGGAATGATCACTGCTGTAGTAGCTGGACCCTTCCACCTCCAAAATGTTAAGGTGGTTGTAGCAGTGATCAGCGTAATGAACACGGTGCAGTTGTGTAAGTAAACTTACCAGAATAGTAGGTGTTGGAATGATCACTGCTGTAGTAGCTGCTCCCTCCCTTCATCTCCCCTTTTTATTTTCGCTAGGGTGTGTGGGTGGGTGTGTATATAGTTCATCTCCTATCTATGTCCTGTGAGGCTTCAGGCTTCAGGCTTCCTTGTGAAAGTAATAAAGGGCTTGGCACTCAAACCTGTTTTTTTTTTTTTTTTTTTTTTTTTTTTTTTTTTTATGCAGCTCATATTGTGCTGCCCAATGGTTTGAGCATATGGAAGGTACCCTGAAGCTTTGAAAGCTGGCTGGCCATTGTATCCTTTGAAAAATATAACCCCATATCGCTAAGGCTACTGTTATGGTAAGTTTACTTGCACAGCTATACTTTCTCTCCAGTACTCCCCCACAAGTTGCAAGTAGAGGTTGTAAAAACAAAAAGGATTTCACACCAGAATCTTTTTGGTACCCCAAAAATGAGCTATCATGGAGACTATTGTTAGATTTGGCGTACCTAAATACCTTTCTGAAAGTATCTAAATTCAAAATACTCACCCAGCAAAAAGTCCTGCCCCTTCTACTGGATCACTGTTTCATGGTGACTTTACATCCGATCGATGTTTATCACATGCCATTTGCTTCCAACTTCAAGTTGAACTTATAAATGTCCTGTCAACACCCACACAAAAAAGTTCTTCCTGGGGTAAATGAAGGACACAGAAAAAAAGGACGTCCTTTCTAGTGGATGACATAGTCCTGACTGTTTAGAACATTTTCAGGGATTTCGGTCTTCAAGAAACTGCCTCTGCAACACAGTTTCTCAAAATTATAAATCAGTAGTCTGCATGACACCATGGGCCAAACTCCATGTAAGAATGGTTCACAGGTATGTAAAAAGTGTTGGACCCAGATTCCAGTGCTGGATTTTGCATAACAAGAATTACAGTGGTGGAGAGAGCAGATGTCTCTCAATCCAGACCTACCCTTCTCTCTCCAGCCACCCCCCAGTTCAGTCAGTCCAGATGAACTCGTCAGATTTTGGATGGGGAGCAATCTACAGTGGAGTGCAAAGTGAATGAGGTTATTTGGATGATGCAGACCATATAAATGTCAAAGAAATGTTAGCAATGATTTAGAACTTAAATGTTCTTCACCACTTATGGACTCAAGTTCCCTTTTAATGGTCGTAGATGACACCACAGTCATTTGGTACCTGAACAAACAGTTGGATATGAGGTCATATACTCTCTGTTGGTTGGAATTGATGGCCTAGGAGCTAGCATTGTCTGATGCCTCGGGCCCCATCAAGGCAAAACAGTGTCAGACTAAGCAGATCCTGCACAGACCCTCATGAGAAGAAAATCTGGGAAGAGGTCAACCTGGATTTGGTCCAGATATGGGGAACACTTCAAATAGTTCTGTTCACCTCATTTCAAAACAGACAGTTGTAAAAATTCAGTTTGAGACATCCTTGCAGCCATGCTTGGAGGACAGAAGCATTCTTGTTCCCTTGTATATAGGTGCTCCTTTATGCATTTCCATCAGTATCAAAGGTGGTACTGAATATTCAGAAAAAAACTACCAAAGATTATTGTGGTGACCTTTTAGACCAGGCAGAGTTATTAACCCCCTTTTAATGGAATTGGTCAAGGGCAGTTACTACAAGCTTCCTGACACTCTGGATCAACTCACACAGTGTCAGGGAAGACTGGTGCACCCCACCTTAGAGCCATTGCTACTGACATCCTGGATGATTCTATCCTAATACCTTTTAGACACTTGTTCAATGTGGATGTGCAGCAGGTATTGTAGGAGGCTAGAAAGTATGTTTACCAGTGGAAGAGGTTTTCTAGGTGGTGACCAGACGGCATCAGGGAGCCCAGTATGGTGTCTAACCTTCTGGTTCTGAAATACTTGTGTGAGCTACTCAACAATGAATTGTCTTATGAATCTATCAAGGTGCATCTTGACCCACCCCCTGCCTTTTTGTCTCTCTGTGGTTAAACAGCTTATGAAAGGATTGTTGAACTTGAGACCCTCTCAAAACCAAATTCCTCCTCCTTGGGATCTCAGCTTTGTTATTGGAAAATTGACCTCGCCTCCTTTTGTACCTGCCTTTCAGGCTGGTTTGATGTTCATCTCATGGAAACCTGCTTTGCTTATTACTCTGACATCTGCAAGGCAAGTCCCTGAGCTTCAAACAATCATCGTGGGCAAACTTCTGATTTGCCACAACAACATGATTGTTTCACACACACATCCTTCTTTCATGCCAAAAGTTGTTCTGAATTTACCCTGAATCAAGTCATTAGTCTCACAATTTTCTCTTTGGAACATATAAATAAGGGAGAAAAGATTCTGCATACCTTGGAAATGCACAGTCTGCTCAGGTACTATCTTGACTGCACTGACCCCTTTAAGAAAACTGAACAGATGTTTATTTCCTATTCCGGTATTTCCCTTCTTTAAGTCTTCCACTTTGTCTGGCTTTCTTTGTACACTGCAAAGCCTGTCTTGCATCTTTTATTCTGTTCTTGTAGATGTTCTTCGTGTTTCACTATTGCGGTCATTACATTTGGGTTATCTGCTTGCAGTAGCCCTCAGTCGGCCTGATTAACAAAATCTTGGGTCCTGCGTCGGTTGCTGTCCCTTCTTCCATGATGTCAGGTCGTCAGGGGTATAAAACATGCAGCTGACGCTATTACATCAGTCTTTCTTGCTGTGCGGTGCCCGAAGCAGAAGCAGTTCGCAAGTGCTGGTCGGCCAACTCCTGAAATTTTCGTTTTCGAGTTTCAGAACCGAAGTCTTCAACTTAAGCTAAGTACCCCATTGGGGAAACTTTTTCTTGCTCCTTACCAATGTCAGTAAAAGTTAATAATTGCATTACTTGTGGAAAGCAAATACCTCACAAAGATTTTCATTTGTACTGTATTCCTTGCCTAGGCCCTGACCACGATGTACCTTGCTGTCAATTTTGTGCTTTAGTTAATTAGCACACTATCCGTTGTTGTTATATTTTCGCTTCTAAATATTTTGGTTCTCGTTTTAATTATCCAGAAATGTCATCGGTTAGCCATCCGACTACCGGGATTTCAAAAAAACGCAAAGATAAAGACAAAGACAGGCCTCCAAGGTCCAAAGCTGCCGACGACACTTCTCCTAAGCCAGTTGCTAGTTCGCCGGTACTCAGTGAGGTGCTTTCCCAGCCCCTGATACCCGCTCCTTCTGACTCGCAGGCCTTTACTGAGACCCATTTGGAGTCCTGTATGCCATGAGATACTTCAACTGTGGAACCTGCGGATGTCTCTACCTTGGATGGGTCCAGAGCCGCTGTGCAGGCACGGGCTTCTGAGGGTGTATTCAGACCTACGGGCTTACATACTAAACCGACACCTCCATGTTCATCGTGTTACCCTGCTGCAGTCATCACACTTGGGTTATCCTGTCGTCATGCGGTCCCGCAGTCGGCCGGAATTCCAAAGTCTTGGTCCGGCGTCGGT
Source organism: Protopterus annectens (assembly GCF_019279795.1). NCBI lineage: Eukaryota > Metazoa > Chordata > Ceratodontiformes > Protopteridae > Protopterus > Protopterus annectens. The sequence continues at coordinate 40,616,399 of NC_056750.1, forward strand.
TGCTGTCGCCTCTTCCCTGACGTCAGTGCGCCAGGGGTATATATAATGCAACTGACACCATTTTCTTCAGTCTTTCTTGCCGCGCAGTGCCCGAAGCAGAAGCAGTTCGCAAGTGCCGGTCGGCCGACTCCTGAGATTTTCGAATTCGAATTTCAGACTGAAGTCTTCTATAAAGCTAAGTACCCCATTGGGGAAACTTTTCTTGCCTCAGACCGATGTCAGAAAAAGTTAACAATTGTATTTCTTGTGGGAAGCAAATACCTCATAAGGATTTTCATTCTTATTGCATACCTTGCCTAGGCCCAGACCACGACGTCACTTCTTGTCGGTTTTGTGCTAGGTTTAATAAGCACACTATTAAAAGACGCTTTGATTTCGCACGACACTACTTCACTAGGAAATTTAATTACAACATGCCGTCAGAGCAACCGACTACCGGTGTGCACAAAAAACGCAGGGATAAGGACAGGCAGCCCAGGCCTAAGCCAGATTCCGAGGCCTCGGCTGATCCGGTCTCCGGTCCTCAGTGAGGCTCCGACACAGCCCCTGACTACCGCAGAACTGGAACCCGAGACCGCTACGGAAATTTTGACGGAATGCACCAGGCCGACGCAGCCTTTTACTTCAGGCCCTTCCAACGACTTTGCTTCAAAAGACCTAGATGCTACAGAAACGCCATCAGTTTCTGAAGGCGTTTTCAGACCAACGACTCTCACCATTAAAACGTTTTCTAAGTCGAAGACTCCTTCTAAAACTAAAAGGACTGCACTTCAGTCTCCTGTTCACGGCCCTATGCCTAAGAAACAGATGCTCAAAATGGCTGAAGATTTGATTTCTTTAATCAGGGGTTCACAGCCCCCTCCTGACAAAAGGCCTAGACAAGAGGAAGATTTTGCTTCCTCTGAGAAAATGTCCATTTCTTCAGACTCCTCTGAGGACCAAGACTATTCCTTCTCTCCTTATGAAGATTCTGATGCTGAGGACTGTATTCCCTCAGCTTCTCCTCCTGAAGACTACTCCTTTGGGGAAACTTTACACACTATGAGGGAACATTTTCACTGGGAAGGTCAAGACTATTCTGATTCAAAGAAAAGGCTCAGAGAGTTTCTTTTACTCCCCCAACACAGACCACTTGCCATCCCACCAGTTTTGGACATTGTGGATGATGTCTATTTAGAATCCAGTTTCAACCCAGACTCTCTACCTCCTGCTCCGGCTAAGCCTGACAGATACTACAGAGTGCCTGATTCCCACAAATTTCTTTACAAAAGCCCAGTAGCTGACCCAGAGACTATCTCCCAGGGTCCCAAGGGGGCTAAGGCTTCTATGGCTAAAAACCCAGTACCTTCTGAGAGGGATTCCAGAGCACTAGACAGGTGGGGAAAAAGGTTTACACCTCAGCCACACTAGCTATGAGGGCACTGAATTGTCAATTTCATATGCTTAAGTATCAGCAATTTCTAATCTCTCAGTTAAAACAAAGAATAACCACTCTCCCTCAACAATCTGAATTGAAAGAAGTACAGGATCTGTTGCACGCCACTGAGCAGGTGGGCAAACATACCTTACAATGTGGGTTTGATTCTTTGGAGGCCTCCTGCAGAGCAGGTGTCACTGGGTCTGTTATATGTAGGCATGCTTGGTTAAAGGAACAAACTCTGCCTGATCATGTTAAAGCAAAACTACTAGATGCTCCCTTACAGCAGGATGTTCTTTTTGGAGTTAAAGCAGAAGAAGTTTTAAAGAAAATGGAAGATGAGGCAAAATCTATGCAGACAGTCAAATATTTCCTACAAGTGCAACCCCCTCACTTCAGCAGAAACTGGCCAACAAAAAAATTGGTCCTTTCCAGCCACTGACAGACTGCAGAGGGGGAAATACAGACACCCAATGGGCAGAGGACAGCCACAAGCCCAGTATAAACCTCGCCAATGGGGCACTACAACACAGAAGGGAGGAGAAGACAGGTCTCAATCCACCAGAAGGCAAACTCAATGACTTGCACCTCATCTGGCCAAGCAGTACTCTCTTGGCAGCCCCCTTGAGAGGAAAACTCGCACTTTTTTCAGACAACTGGCACATTGTCACAAAGGACAAATGGGTCCTAGACATATTTTTACAAGGATACAGATTCCACTTTCACACCTTCCCGATGAAAAGAGGAATGCCAAACCTGCCACAAAATCAATGGGCAGAGGCACAAAAACAAATTACAGCTCTCATGGACATGAGCCATTCAACTGGTACCTACTCGAGAGCAAGGCCAAGGATTTTACTCAAGACTCTTTCTAGTTCTCAGGACAATGCCTGGAGACCAATTCTGGACCTTTCAATTCTAAACACTTACAAGTACCCAAATTCAAGATGCTAACACTACAGCAGCTACTTCCCATGTTGGGCAAGGAAGCAGGGCTAGTAACGTTGGACCTCAAGGAGGCATACCTGCATGTCCCGATCAGACAAAGTTGCAGAAGATACCTCCGTTTCATTGCAGGTTCAACCCATTACCAATTCTCTGCACTGCCCTTTGGCTTATCTACTGTGCCCAGAGTTTTCACAAAATGCCTGGCACCAGTAATTGCATACTGCAGACAAAGAGGAATTCAAATATATCCATACCTGGACGACTGCCTCATCCAAGCAGAAAGCAAAGACATTCTCTTACATCATCTGGCCTTTGTAAAGCATCTACTAAACTGTCTGGGGTACACAGTAAACGAAAAGATGTCAAAACTAGTACCCTCTCAAAAAATGACATTCCTGGGTGCCAGCTTGAATACAACGGCCCAGAAGGCTTATCTTACGCCAGACAAGCAACTACAACTGACTCATTATTTCAGGACAATGGCAACAAAGACCCAATTAACTGCAAGAAAAATTCCGCAGACTTTGGGCTTCATGGCATCTTGCATACTAATAATACCATTTGCAAAGCTGCATATGAGGAAATTACAGTGGTACCTAAAAAGCGTATGGTCTCAACACAGCCACAGCTTGGACACAATGATATCTCTCATTCCTTGCCTACAACAGGAATTCCTATGGTGGTCACAGGCATGTCACCTCAACAAGGGTCAGCCTTTCACCTTGCCCTCAGCCAGGCAGACTATCACAACAGATGCTTCAGACTACGCCTGGGGGGCACACATGGCAGGACAATGCATTCAAGGCCTATGGACTGCAGATCAAAGAAATCTGCACATAAATCAAAAAGAGATGCTAGCTGTACAGAAAGCTCTGACAGCCTTCAAGGATCTATTACATCCAGGACAACTTGCAATAAAGACGGACAACACCACAGTAATGTGGTACATAAACAAACAAGGGGGTACACATTCCTACCCTCTATGCAGGCAAGCAATGATCTTATGGAACACAGCTCTGGCCTACCAAGTCCAGTTACAAGCTCAATTCCTGCCAGGACAGAAGAACACATTGATGTTTCTGCTGAGGTCGTCTGCCAAAGATCCCCACGAGTGGAAACTAGATCCACAAATATTTGCAATGATAACTCAAAAATGGGGCCTTCCAAACATAGACCTGTTTGCCAGTCCTCAAAATTACCAACTGACAAAATTTTGTACAAGGACCTTCCACCATCAAGCTTGGAAAGTGGACTCTCTCTCTTTCAGTTGGAAAAACCTGACAGCATATGCCTTCCCTTCATTACCTCTCCTCACAAAGGTTCTTTTGAAGGTCAAAAAGGAGAGATCACGACTGATTCTCATAGCCCCAGACTGGCCATGCCAGCACTGGTACCCGCTATTGAAAAATATGGCCCACAGCCCACCATGGATATTGCCTCAAATACCCCATTTGCTCACACAACAAAACAAACAGATTCTTCACAGCCAGCTCAAAACTTTAAATCTGGCTGCATGGCAAATCAACTAAACATCCAACCAGCTCCTCTTTCGCAAGCAGTTCTGGATGTTATTCTGGAAGCCAGGAGGCCAAGCACCAGGAAGGCTTATTCGGACAAATGGAAAAGGTTTTGTGCCTGGAACCAAGCTTAAAGGCCAAGACACAATTCAGCCTCACATGCCTCACATTCTACAGTATTTAGCTGAGATGTTGCAAAAAGGACTTTCCTTTTCCTCAATTAAAATCCATGCTTCAGCTATTTCAGCTCACTACAACACGGATCCACCTTTATTTTCACATCCTCTTCTAAGGTAGTTCCTCAGAGGGGCAAAAAACATTAGACCACCCAGGAGAGCTCCTACACCAACATGGGACCTCAACTTTGTTCTGGAAAAACTAACACTACCTCCCTTTGAACCAGCTTTCTCTGCAGATCTTCAGTTCCTATCATGGAAGACTGCCCTGCTCCTAGCAATAACTTCAGCTAGGAGAGTCTCAGAGCTACAGGTACTAATGGCAGTGGAACCTTTCCTCATTTTTCATGAAGACAGAGTTTCTCTACGAACTAATCCTTCCTTTATGCCTAAGGTGGTTTCCAGTGTAGCTTTAAATCAAACCATCCACTTACCCACCTTCTTCCCCAATCCACAGAACAAAGGTGAGAGACTCCTGCATTCTTTGGACATTCACAGGCAGCTTCGTTACTACTTGGACAAAACTAAGGCTTTCAGAAAAACTGACCAGCTCTTTGTATCCTATGCTACAGCTTCTCAAGGGAAGGCTATATCTAAGCAAACCATTTCTAAATGGATAGGTCATTGCATACGTTTCTGCTATACCCATCATGGGAAACCAGTTCCTGCTACCATTAGATCCCACTCTACCAGGGCAACAGCTACCTCTACAGCCCTTCTCAGGGGGGTTCCAACCAAGGAAATTTTAGAAGCTGCAACTTGGAGTTCAGTACACACCTTTACCAAACACTATCACTTACCTCTTTACTCTAAGTCCAGGGCAGGCTTCGCCACTGCAGTTCTGCAGGGCCTTATTGCCTCCACTCACCCTCTATGATACCTCCCCCCCTACCTTAGCTTTGGGATTCTACCCAAGTGTGATGACTGCAGCAGGGTAACACGATGAACATAGTACAGTTTTGTACCTACCATAAATGTAGATGTTCGAGTGTTCACCCTGCTGCAGTCCAGGTTACCCTCCCTCCATCCCCTCTGATTTACTGGAAAAATCTCTTCTATGCCTTACTGATGTATTTGCTTATAGCTGAAGGGATTTTGTGTTTGCACAGTGTTCACTCCATTTGGTACTAATTCTGACCACCTTTTTTCGGGGCACCTGACATCTGGGGCAAGAAAAACTGAAGAAAATGGCGTCGGTTGCATTATATATACCCCTGGCGCACTGACGTCAGGGAAGAGGTGACAGCAACCGACGCCGGACCAAGACTTTGGAATTCGCCGACAAGTGGACCGCCTGACGACAGGATAACCCAAGTGTGATGACTGCAGCAGGGTGAACACTCGAACATCTACATTTATGGTAGGTACAAAACTGTACTTTCTTCATTTAGGCCAAAATCTCGAACCATGCCTAAAAAACCCGATGCCCAGGCCGCATGCTGAGGCCTCTATGCCTAAAAAAACAAATAAGAATGGCTGAAGATCTTATAACTCTTAGGTTCATAGATTAGTACTAAGCTAACTGCCCTTGCCAGCCATTTTAAGCCTAGCCAGTTATCCCTCATGAGATTCAAACCCTGTACCTTGTGTTTGTAAGGCAAACACCTTATCCATTAGGCCACCCTCCCAACCCCCAAATAAACAGCCTCTGCAAGGCTCAAACCCAGGACCCTGCACTCCATAGCCAAAGTAATTTACCACTAAGCCATGTCAGATATAATCAGTTTTGTGTCAGGGGAAGCCAACCTCCCCCTTCTAAGAGACCTAGGACTGAAGTTTATGAATCCTCTGAACAGGACTCTGATTTTTCTGATTCTTCTGATGATCTGGATTTGCCCTTATCTACTTATGAGGATTCTGATGCAGAGGACTCCATTCCCCGTGCTTCCCCTCCAGAGGAATTTTCTTTTGGTGAAACCTTACATACTCTAAGGGAACGTTTCCACTGGGAAAGCCAGGATTTTTCTGATTCAAAAAAGAGGCTTAGGGATTTCTTACTCCTGCCTCAGCATAGGCCTTTAGCTATACCTCTTGTACTAGACCTTGTTGATGCCTTTTCAGAATCTAGTTTGGCCCCTGATTCTTTGCCTCCTGCTACCAGAAAACCGGACAGATGTTACAGGGTTCCTGATTCTCACAAGTTCCTTTTTAAAAATCCTGTTTCGGCTCCAGAGACTATTTCACAGGGACCCAAGGGCATTAAGGCTTCTACTGCTAAAAATCCTACCCCCCCCTCTGATAGAGACTCCAGGGTGCTGGATAGATGGGGTAAGAAAGTTTACACGTCTGCAACCTTGGCCATTAGGGCTTTAAACTGCCAGTTTCGTATCAACAAAATGTTATTGGATTGCTTAAACAGACAATTATGTTAATTCCTGACTGTGCTGAAAACAAAGAATTAAAGGATTTAGTACATTCTGCTGAACAGGTTGGAAAACATACTTTGCAATTTGGATTTGATTCATTAGAGGCCTCTTGCAGGGCTGCTGTTACTGGGTCTGTGCTCAGAAGGCTTGCTTGGCTTAAGGCGCAGTCTTTGCCTGATCATGTTAAAGCTAAATTGGTTGGATGCTCCCTTAAATCAGGACCGCCTGTTTCGCAACAAGGCTGAGGAAGTTCTTAAAAAGATGGAAGATAAAGCTAAATCTATGCAGACTGTTAAAGATTTCTTACAAGTTCAGCCTCCTAGATTTAGTAGGCACTGGCCCTCTAAAAATTAGTCCTTTCCAGCCCCCTCCAGGTCTTCTCAAGCCAAACCCAGACACAGCAGAAACCCCATGTTTCAGTCCCAAGAGACACACAAGACTAGGCAGTGGGGGGGTTTCCGCAACCAAACCTGGGAGCAGTAAGACTACCACCTATGGAAAACCGCTTCAATGACTTGCTTTTAAAACTTCCAAGCACTTCCCAACTGAATGCTCCTTTAGGCGGAAAGATTGATCTGTAGGCCAAAAACTGGGAACTCATTACCCAGGACAAATGGGTTTTAAATATAGTGTCCCAAGGATACAGATTTCATTTCCACACATTACCAACACCAAGCGGGTGGCCAGATCTACCCCCAAATCAGTGGGCAGAGGCCCAAAATCAGGTACTCTCTGTCTTAAACATGGGGGCTCTTCAGTTGGTACCAGAAGAAGAAAAGGGTCAAGGTTTCTGTTTGAGACTTTTCCTGGTACCCAGAAAAGACAATACATGGAGTTTTGTCCTGGACCTTTCTATTCTAAACACCTTTCTGGTGATTCCAAAATTCAAAATGCTGACTCTTCACCAGCTGCTTCCCATGCTAGGCAAGGATGCATGGTTGGCAACACTAGACTTAAAAGAAGCATACCTGCACATCCCTATCAGGGAGTATTGCAGAAGATATCTACGCTTCAAAGCAGGCTACATGCACTATCAGTTCTCTGCACTGCCCTTTGGCTTATCTACTGTGCCCAGGGTACTCACAAAGTGCCTAGCTCCAGTCATTACATATTGCAGGCAAAGAAATATTCAAATATACCCATACCTGGACGATTGTCTAATTCAGGCAGAAAGCAAGGACCTTTTTTTGAATCATCTGGCCTTTGTTCAAAGAGTACTGACCTGTCTGGGGTTCACCATAAATGAAAAGAAATCCCACCTGTTACCCTGTCAACAAATTATATTCCTGGGAGCAAGCTTGACTACAACTTCCCAGATGGCTTTCCTCATGCCAGAGAAACGGATACATTTGGCAACTTACTTCAAACAAGTGGCCACAAAAACCCAGCTACCTGCAAGGCAAATACTGCAAACCTTGTGGTTCATGGCCTCCTGCATTCTTCTAATTCCATATGCAAGGCTGCGTATGAGGAAACCACAATGGTATCTCAAAAGCCTATGGTGTCACATTCACAGGATCTAAAAGCAAGGATTCCTATCATACCTTGCCAACGCCTAGAGGGCAGAGGCCTGCCACCAAACAGGGGACTACCATTCACATTACCCTCGCCACACAAATCTTAACAGACGCATCAGACTGTGTATGGGGGGCTCACCTGGCAGGGAAGTGCATTCAGGGCAAATGGAACCCAAGTCAAATGCACCTGCAAATAAATCAAAAGGAAATGTTAGCTGTACAGAATGCTCTGACAGCTTTCAAGGACCACATTCTTCCAGGACAACTAAAGGTAAAGACGGACAACACCACGGTCATGTGGTACATAAAGAAGCAGGGGGTACACATTCTTACCCCTCTGCAGACCAGCCATGGCATTGTGGAACACAGCCTTGAGCTACCAAGTGAATCTACAAGTTCAGTTCCTGCCAGGAAAACTAAATACACTGACAGACTGTCTAAACAGAAACCTCATGGACCCACACAAGTGGAAACTGGAACCAAGGATTTTCAACATGTTGACAAGCAAATGGGGTAGCCCAGAAATAGACCTGTTCGCCTCCCCTCAGAACCATCAACTGGACATATTTTGCACAAGGATTCCCCACAAGCTAGCTTGGAAAGTGGATGCTCTATCCTTCAGCTTGAAAAACCTATCCGTTTATGCCTTTCCTCCTCTGCCTCTGCTCTCCAGTGTACTACTAAAGATCAATCAGGACAAGCCAAGGATGATTTTAATTGCACCAGACTGGCCTTGCCAGCACTGGTACCCACTCTTGCGCAGTGTGTCATGCTTGGCTCCATGGCACCTGCCTCAGACTCCTTCCCTGTTGTCTCAGAAGGAGAACATGATTCTGCACCCTCAGCTGCAAGCCCTGAACCTAGCAGCCTGGCTAATTACTTAATCTCTCCTTCACCATCCCTCAGTAAATCAGTGATGGATATCATTTTATAGGCAAGGAGGCCTAGTACTAGAAAATCTTATGCTGCAAAATGGAAAAGATTCTGTGCCTGGAACATCTCAAGAAATGAACACTACAGTGCCCAAGTTACCTCAGATTCTACAATACTTGACTGAGATACTTCATAAGGGCTTGTCTTTTTCCCCCATCAAAATTCATGCCTCAGCCATTTCAGCTCATCATAGCACAGAGCCTCCCCTCTTCTCTCATCCACTGCTCAAGCAGTTCCTCAGAGGGGCCAAAAATTTAAGGCCACCCAGGAGAGCTCCAACTCCAGCCTGGGATGTTAACTTTGTCTTGGAGAAACTCACCCTTCCTCCTTTCGAGCCAGCTGCTACTGCAGATTCAGGGTGGCCCTCAGAACCAATCCCTCCTTCATGCCCAAGGTGGTATCCAGTGTGGCTCTTAATCAGTCCATTTATTTGCCTACCTTCTTTCCTAACATACAGAACAAAGGGGAATGGATACTGCACTCTTTAGATGTGCAGAGACAGCTTAGATTCTACTTGGACAGGACTAAACCTCAAAGGAAATCTGAAAAACTGCTGGTGGCATTTGCTGCAGGGACAGAGGGGAAAGCGGTTTCAAAACAAACCATTTCAAAATGGATAGGCCTCTGCATTCATTTCTGCTATAAGCACCATGGAAAACCTATTCAACAGGGCATCAGACCCCATTCAAACAGGGCTTCATCTACCTCTACAGCCTTTCTCAGGGGCGTCCCTACTAAGGACTTCCTAGAAGCTGCTACCTGGAGTTCTGTTCATACTTTCACCAAGCATTATCATTTGCCAGTTTTCTCTAAATCCAGAGCTGGTTTTGCCACTGCAGTCTTGCAGGGCCTTATAGCTGGTCCTAATTCTATTTAAATTCCTCCTCCCAACCTCTACCGAAATGTAATGACTGCAACAGTGACACACGAAGAACATAGTACAGTTGTGCACTTAGCATAAATGTAAATGTTCAAGTGTATTCACTGTTGCAGTCCTGGTTACCCTCCCTCCAGCCCCCTTTCTTCTTTTGGCTATACCTCTCCTCTCACTAACTGTTCTAAAAGCTTTTTGGTGCATTTGCTTTTTTGTTGGAGGTATATCCTTGTATTTATAGATTTAATTGCTTCCCATTGGGGGGGCACCTGACATCTGGGGGCAAGAAAAACTGATGTAATGGCATCGGCTGCATGTTTTATACCCCTGACGACCTGACGTCATGGAGGAAGGGACAGCAACCGACGCAGGGCACAAGACTTTTGTTAATCAGGCCTACTGAGGGCTACTGCAAGCAGATAACCCAAATGGTAATGACTACAACAGTGAATACACTCGAACATCTACATTTATGGTAAGTGTACACAACTGTCTTTTCTCATTACTTCCTGTAGGACCCTACACCCTTATGGCTGCTTTTATACCCATCCCCTCCATCATATTTTCCCATCCTTCCCTCAGTATTTGGCTACCTTTTATTTTAATTTGGTTTTATGTTCCTCTCTGGTCTTGTCCCATATCCATTTGTTCCCACTTCTGACAAGTGTATGGTCTGATATTGCTCTTGTGGCAAACACTCTATATGCTTTTCCCTCCACAGGTCTTTTAACTACGTACCCTTCTGCTAATTCCTCCCATTTTTTTTTTTCGGTTCCAGCCTTTCCATATTTCCTGTCTGCATTTCATTTAAAACCTTCCCCTTTATGACATTCAACTCTGTTCCCCTCTTTCCATTCTTCCACTTCTCAAAGAATGTCCTTGGGAAAAAAAAAACTTTCCTTGTTTGGAGCATAGGCATTTTATTGTTTTCCACTTTCTTTTAATCATTTTGCTTGAGCATCCAAGCCACCTTCCGCCTTCAGTTTTCATTTAAAGTACACCAGTGATCTATGCCTGCTTCTTCCTTTTCATTTCTCCACTACTTATATAATGTCCTGAAGAACTCCTCTCCTCTTTGCGTGGAACATAGATATTTCCTGTTGCATGGAACACAGATATTTCCTGTTGCGTGGAACATAGATATTTGCTGTTGCATGGAACACAGATATTTCCTGTTGCGTGGAACATAGATATTTCCTGTTGCATGGAACACAGATATTTCCTGTTGCGTGGAACATAGATATTTGCTGTTGCCCACTTCCTTTGACTGATTTTCACTGATCACATGAGTCATCTGCTTTTGTTATCTTCTGTGTTTATATTTCTTGTTCTTTTTTATACAAGATGGTCAGGCCTCTTTTCCTACTCGCATTAGGCTGATCTGCTTCTAAAAGGAACATTTTATGTCTTTAGCTTACTTGTATCTTTTATTTTTTTAACAAAAGCACAATATGTGCTTCCCATCTTGTGCATCATTCTTCTACCCTTGACCTTTTCATCAGGTTAAATGTGCTTTCTGCATTTGACATGGCAGGCTTAAGTCTTTCTTTTCTTTCTCCTTTCTCCTCCCACTCATCCCAAGCCAATTGAGAGCCCCCTTGTCTTCCCTTTCATTGAGAACTATATATGTTTAAGCTCATCATCTCTACAGGCAGTTGCCTGTGTATAGCTCTGGTAGCCACTGGTAGGAAAATGGCGATTTCTTATATTGTCTTGTTGCTTATTCACCTCCCCCCACCTACCTGTTATATTACCCAATCCATGATTTTGTGTTCCATTCTATCCACTTCTCTTTTATGTCCATCTTCTTTCCTTATACTGTCTTACATTTCAGATTTATTGCTTTTCAAATGTATGTTTTGTATCCTCCTTATTCTCATTACTTCACTCTTCCTGCTTGGCGTAGGAGCTCCTTGTATATACATGAAGTGCTGTGTGGTTGTTTTGTTTAGTCACCATTTTCCCTGTGCTCTAGACTACCTCGGTTTTGTCTTGTCTGTCATTGACAAGGAATAGTGGCCCCTTGAATCCATACTGTTGACCATCAACTAGATATGCAAGTGTCTGACCATAAGAGCATGCAGCAAATGTGCACTACTAACTTAGGTTATAATCATTACTTGACACACCCACCTTAGCTTTACACTGAATAGTTGCAGAGCAGTTAGAATCACTGGCTTCCAGGGATTTCACCCATGTTGCTATCAGTGCAGTGTCTTCTTTTGCTATCTTAACAGCAGCAGCTAAAACTTGGCCAAGATAATTGTGCGTAAATATATATATATATATATATATATATATATATATATATATATATATATATATATTAAATGTACACACACACCTGTGGTTTCCTAGCCTCCCTGTCTGTTAGCATGCTCTTACCAGTTAGGTCATTTTAGCGCAGCAAGGACAGAGTTAACTGCTCACTGATAAAATAAGTTAACCTTAATGTATTTCTGTGGCAGCTGTGTCTAACACAATCACTTTTTGTAAAGTAGATGTCCGTTAATAAATTCCCAAATTCAGCATTTACTATTGTATACTGTGGTGTGTATTATGGTCATTAGCTAAACATTGCATATATGTTAACTGTGCTTCTCCAGTATATATTACGCTTCCGTCGTTATCCAATCATCTTCTCATTTTACACGCATTCTTTTATTGCATACTTTAAAACAAAACCTTTACAGCTCACCAGTAAAACCGCTTTTGAATTTTGTATCCCTGCTTTAAGATGGTTCCTTCTTTTTCTTCCAGATCAGTTTCCCGGTGTAAGGACAGAGTAACACTGCAGCAGCAACCGTTACTCTTCCTCGCAGTCCAGAAACAGACCCCTTTGTATGTACTACTACTAAAGCAAATCTCTCAACAGGTTCTCTCTTCCTAGATGCCTTGTTTCTAGACTCTGCTTAGATCAGGCTGTCTGCTACAGTCATCTTTTGAGGTGCCTTTCCTCAGACTGCCTAAAAGATATCCCTACATTGCTTTCAATACAGAGTAGTAACAAAATGTCGTACAAAGAATATGCCCTATAGTACTTTCACTGCAAGACAGTAGCAGCCTGCCACTTTCTAGAATCTGAGGGTATATAGCTGTAGAACCCCCTTACAAGACTGTGCCATGACTTTGCCTTGGGGACTTCCTGTAGGTCGTTTGTCCCTGTTTACATCATTCAGCTGCCTTGCTAGACCCTACATTAACACAGTACTGATAAATCACCAGTAACAGGGTATAAAAATAATAAAGCTGTTTACCTGACCTAAATTAGTTTAATCAGTTCACATAGAAGTTAAATGTACAGCAAATAAATACCTGCACTGGGAAAAATAAAACAGGATTTAAACAGACAGATGGCATGTAGAAACATGATGTCTGCAGCTAGTTTGTCACATTTATAACCACCGCCTAAAATATTTACTGAATTTTGCTTTGTTCTATTTCTAACCACCAGCCTAATTATTTACTGAATTCTAGCTTTGTTTTCTTCTTCTGCCTTTTAAAAGCATTTATCAGTCTCAGTAACTTAATAGGTAGAAAGAACACTTGTCCTTTGAGAGGAAGGCTGTGGATTCTGTTCCTGCACCAGGTAGTTAGATTAATCTTCCTGTACTGACACTGCAGTGCAGCATTCCTGTGTGCCAACCTTTGGATAGCATGTTAAAATGCGACCTTGTCTGCCTGAATTGGTGGCAGCTCAGGGGAATGTAAAAGGTCACATGGCACTTATTAAAAAGAGTAAGGGAAATTCCCCAGTGCCCTGGACAAATGTCTAATGGTCAGTATGAGTACCACTTCCCTGAAAAGAACCATTTGGCCTAGTGAGACTAACCCGGTCAACAAAATGTAAATAAATAGCAATTGTAGGTAATTCACTGACAATTGATCCTAGACATGAATTCTTATTCCTAATAGTCCTGTGTACATACTTCAGAAGGTGAAGTGCAACTCTGCTGCACAGTAGTTGCTTTCTGAACACAGAAAAGTTTCACATTTTGCATTTCCTATTTGAGTGAGAATTTGAATGAAAGCTTCCTTTTTTTTGCAGTGTTTGAGCTGCAGCCCATTTATGGCAAACATAGGCTTGTGCAGGAGATGACCTCCTCAGATGTGTGAAGGAGCAGTTTCAGTTTCCAAGGCTTGCAGTATCTTAAAAAGAAAAAAAAGCAGATAGTACTACTGTAGTCATTTCACATAGTTACTGCATGTTTAGTAAAAGACAGCTGCAGGTTTCACACACCCTCCTTGCTGTCATCTTCTTTCAGTATTGAATCACTTGAAGTAAGCTTATTCCCCATTGGGTGTCCAGACAAATTCCCTTACTGCCTGCCTTGATTCATATTGTCGTTTGTGTGCCATTCACTTTCCTTGTCATTGTAGTATTCTTCCTTTTCTTCTTTCTGTTAATTTTCATCCTCTTTCCCCTTTTCTCCTTTACTGGGTAATTTGAATCATTATTTGTTCCTGTCTGTAGTTCTGTAAACCAGATTCCTCTGTCTCTCTTGATTTCCTCTGTCACCACCTGGGTTGTCTATCTTTTTTTCCCCTGTTTATTTACATGGCATTGTCTTCTGTGGGCCATAGCTCACTGACTGCTAGGAGGCATCTGTATTTGCCTCCATAGGATCATAGGAGGTTACTAGGCTAATGCCCCTGGGGCCCTTACAAGCCTAGCCAAGAGTTTATCCTTAAAAAATAAACCTCAGTCAGCAACTGTCGCTCCTGTCATTGAGGGACATAGGTGGAACCCCTGGGGCAGATTTGTGGATGTTCTTCGTGTTACACTGCTGCAGTCATTACACTTGGGTTATCCTGCCGTCAGTCGGCCAGAGTTCCAAAGTCTTGGTCCGGCGTCGGTTGCTGTCGCTTCTTCCCTGACGTCAGTGCACCAGGGGTGTATAAGATGCAGCCGACGCCATTTTCTTCAGTCTTTCTTGCCACAAGGTGCCCGAAGCAGAAGCAGTTCGCAAGTGCTGGTCGGCCGACTCCTGATATTTTCGAAGTCGAATCTCAGATCCGAAGTCTTCAATAAAGCTAAGTACCCCATTGGGGAAACTTTTTTCTTGCCTCAGACCGATGTCTGAAAAAGTTAATAATTGTATTTCTTGTGGGAAGCAAATACCTCATAAGGACTTCCACTCTTACTGTATTCCATGCCTAGGCCCTGATCACAACGTCACTAGTTGTCGGTTTTGTGCTAGATTCAACAAACGCACTATAAAAAGACGTTTTGATTTTGCTTTGCACTACTTTGGCCGAAGGTTCAATTATACTATGCCGTCGGATCAACCGATGACCACAATACCGAAAAAACGCAAAGACAAGGATAAAGACAGGCATCCGAGGTCCAAAACTGACAAAACCTCTTCTAGGCCAGTCGCCGGTTCTCAGTGAGGCACTTTCGCAACCCCTGACACCCGCTACCTCAGAGCCACAGGCCGCTTCCGACTCCCATGTGGAGACAACTAGGCCTCTGGAAACTCAAGGTATTGGGCCTACGGAAACTAATCCCTTAGATGGGTCCGGAGCCTCTGAGCAGGCATCTGCTTCTGACGGTGTTTTCAGACCTTCACAACTTACCATTAAAACAACAGCCAAGTCAAAGATATCATTAAAGACAAAGAAACAAGTACAGCATTCTCCTGGACAGTCCTCCATGCCTAAGAAACAGATGCTTAAAATGGCCGAAGACCTCATTACTCTAATCAGGGGTTCCCATCCCCCTCCTGAGAAAAGGCCTAGGCAAGATACAGACTATGATTCCTCTGATCAGGTTTCCATTTCCTCTGATTCCTCTTCAGACCAGGGATACTCTCTACCCCCCTATGAGGACTCTAATGCGGAAGACTCTATCCCTTCAGCCTCTCCTCCTGAGGATTACTCTTTTGGGGAAACTTTGCATACCATGAGGGAGCATTTCCATTGGAAAAGTCAGGATTACTCAGAATCCAAGAAAAGGCTCAGGGATTTCCTTTTATTGCCTCAACACAGGCCGCTGTCTATTCTGCCTGTGCTAGACATTGTGGATGATGTTTTCTCTGAATCTAACTCCTCTCCTGATTCTTTACCCCCTGCTCCAGCCAAGCCAGATGGGTATTATAGAGTTCCTGACTCTCACAAGTTTCTTTACAAAAACCCTTCTGCTGATCCAGAAACTATTTCCCAGGGTCCAAAAGGGGTTAAGGCTTCCATTGCAAAAAATCCAGTACCCTCTGACAGAGATTCCAGAGCTTTGGATAGATGGAAGAAAGTATACACTTCTGCAACTTTAGCAGTAAGAGCTTTAAATTGTCAGTTTCACATGCTTAAGTACCAGCAATATTTAATGGCTCATTTAAAACAGAAAATGCTTGCAAGCTCAGAAACTCCTGATTGTAAAGAAATGCAGGATTTATTGCATGCAGTTGAACAGGTGGGAAAACATACTCTGCAATGTGGTTTTGATTCTTTAGAGGCCTCTTGTAGAGCCGCAGTTACAGGTTCTGTGATTCGAAGACATGCTTGGTTAAAAGAACAGAGTTTACCGGATCATGTCAAGGCAAAATTATTGGATGCTCCTTTACAGCATGATACCTTGTTTGGTGTTAAGGCAGAAGAGGTGTTAAAGAAAATGGAGAATAAAGCTAAATCTATGCAAACAGTCAAGGATTTCTTACAGGTACAGCCACCTTGGTTTAGCAGAAATTGGCCAACAAAGAATTGGTCCTTTCCAGTATCAGACAGACCACAGAGAGGCAGATACAGACGCCCAAGAGGCAGATCTCAACCCCAAGGCTCAAACAGACAACGACAGTGGGGCACCTCAACTCCAAAAGGAGTTGAGGACAAGTCTCAACCTTACAGGAAACAGTCACAATGACTTTTCCCTTCGTATGCCAAGCACATCCCTTTTGAATGCCCCTTAGGGGGAAAACTAGCACTTTTTTCTCAAAACTGGCAAACAATCACCCAAGACAAATGGGTTCTGAGTATTGTGACTCAAGGTTACAGGTTCCACTTTCATACTTTACCAAGGCTAAAAGGAATGCCAGACCTGCCACAAAATCAATGGGCAGAGGCACAAAAACAAATTTCAGCCCTCATGGATATGAGAGCTATTCAAAAAGTGCCACAACAGGAACAAGGACAAGGATTTTACTCAAGACTCTTTCTGGTCCCCAGAAAGGACAAGGCCTGGAGGCCCATACTAGACCTTTCAATTCTAAATACTTACCTGGATATTCCAAAATTCAAAATGTTGACATTACAGCAGCTTCTACTCATGCTGAGTAAGAAGGCTTGGCTTGTTAATCTGGACCTCAAAGAGGCATACCTGCATGTCCCTATCAGACAAAATTGCAGAAGATACCTCAGATTCAAAGCTGGTACAATGCACTACCAATTCTCTGCACTGCCCTTTGGCTTATCTACTGCGCCCAGGGTCTTCACAAAGTGCCTGGCACAAGTAATTGCATTTTGCAGACAAAAAGGAATTCAAATATATCCATACCTGGATGACTGCCTCATTCAGGCAGAAACAAAGAACATTCTTCTACAGCATCTGGCATTTGTAAAAAGCTTGCTAATTTCTCTAGGGTACACAGTAAACGAAAAGAAGTCAAAACTAGTGCCCTCGCAACAGATTATATTCCTGGGTGCCAGCTTAAATTCAACGGCCCAGATGGCTTACCTCACGCCAGACAAACAAGTTCAACTAACTCAGTATTTTCAAATACTGGCAAAAAAGTCCCATCTCCCTGCAAGAAAAATTCTGCAGGCCCTGGGATTCATGGCATCCTGCATACTTACTAATACCATATGCCAGACTGCATATGAGGAAATTACAATGGTGCCTAAAAAGTGTTTGGGCTCAACACCTTCACAGTTTAGAAGCAGTAATACCAATGATTCCCTGCCTACAACAGGAATTTCGATGGTGGGCACAGGCATGTCACCTAAACAAGTGTCAGCCTTTTATCCAACCCACAGCCAGGCAAACTCTAACAACAGATGCTTCAGATTACCCATGGGGAGCACACATGGCAGGAAAATGCATTCAGGGCAAGTGGACCACACACCAGATGCATCTTCACATCAATCAAAAAGAGATGTTGGCTGTTCAAAATGCCCTAACAGCTTTCAAGGACCTTCTGCATCCAGGACAATTATTACTAAAGACAGACAGCACCACAGTAATGTGGTGCATAAACAAGCAAGGGGGCACTCATTCTTATCCCCTATGCAGGCAAGCCATGACCTTGTGGAACACAGCTCTAATGTTTTAAGTTAACCTGCAAGCACAATTCCTGCCAGGAAAGAAAAATACT
Source organism: Protopterus annectens (assembly GCF_019279795.1). Taxonomy (NCBI): domain Eukaryota; kingdom Metazoa; phylum Chordata; order Ceratodontiformes; family Protopteridae; genus Protopterus; species Protopterus annectens. The sequence continues at coordinate 40,634,453 of NC_056750.1, forward strand.
CTGGCAGACGATCTAAGCAGAAATATCATGGACCCTGACGAATGGAAATTGAATCCACAAATCTTCAGCATGGTAATGCAAAAATGGGGATGCCCAGACATATATCTTTTTGCCTCCCCACTGAATTGCCAACTACAAAAATTCTGCACAAGGACTTATCACAAACAAGCATGGAAAGTGGATGCTCTTTTGTTCAGCTGGAAACACCTAAAAGTTTATGCCTTCCCGCCACTGTCTCTCCTTTCAAAGGTACTCCTAAAAGCCAGGCAAGAAAAACACAGATTATCCTGATTGCTCCAGACTGGCCATGCCAGCCCTGGTACCCTATCTTAAGGAACTTGGCTCAAGGCCCACCATGGATTTTGCCTCAAATTCCACACCTTCTGACTCAACAAAACAATCAGATCCTGCACGGTCAGCTCAAAACCCTAAACCTGGCTGCATGGCAGATACATTAGTCAAACAGGCAACACCTCTCTCTAAAGCTGTTATGGATGTCATTTTGGAGGCCAGGAGGCCGAGCACCAGGAAAGCTTACTCAGAAAAATGGAAGAGATTCTGCGCCTGGAACCAGGTTCAAAGCCTTGACCCTCTTGTTCCAAACAGTCCTCAAATTTTACAATACTTAACTGAGATGCTGGACAGAGGCCTATCCTTTTCATCAGTTAAGATCCACGCCTCTGCCATTTCAGCACATTACAACACGGATCCTCCTTTATTCTCTCATCCCTTACTAATGCAGTCCCTCAGAGGGGCTAAAAACATAAGACCACCCCGGAGAGCACCAACACCTACTTGGGACCTCAAACTTCGTTTTGGAAAAACTGACCCTACCACCTTTTGAGCCAGCCAATACAGCCGATCTAAAATTTTTATCATGGAAAACAGCACTGCTCCTGGCAGTAACTTCAGCACGAAGGGTTTCAGAGCTGCAGACATTAATGGCAATGGAACCTTTTATAATTTTTCATCAGGACAGGGTTTCTTTAAGAACAAACCATACCTTTATGCCAAAGGTGATATCTAGTGTGGGTCTAAACCAAACCATCCATTTGCCAACTTTTTATTCAAATCCCCAGAATAAAGGGGCGAAACTTCTTTTTTTTTTTTAATTTAACCAATTGTACTATTATGTAACAATGTAATTCTCATGTATATAACTAACTCGCAATGTGGAGCTTTTCTCCCCGGGCCTCCACTGAAAATGGACATGTATCCAGTCGGATTATCCCGGTCAACAAATGTAAAATAAAATAAAAATAAATAAATCTTTGGGCATACACAGGCAGCTACGCTTATACTTGGACAAAACAAAATCTTTCAGGAAAACTGAGCAACTGTTTGTAGCATATGCTGCAGGATCACAGGGCAAGGCTATCTCAAAGCAGACTATTTCCAAATGGATAGGACAACTGTATACTTTACTGCTACACACAGGATGGAAAATCAGTCCCAAATACCATTAGGCCACATTCCACCAGGGCAACAGCCACTTCAACAGCCTTTCTCAGAGGAGTACCTACCAAGGAAATTTTGGAGGCTGCAACTTGGAGTTCAGTGCACACCTTTACCAAGCACTACCACCTGCCTCTTTACTCTAAATCCAGAGCAGGATTTGCCACTGCAGTTCTGCATGGTCTCATAGCCAATCCAAACTCTTTTATAGACCAGCCACCCAACCTTAGCTTTGGGATTCTACCCAAGTCTAATGACTGCAGCAGTGTAACACGATGAACATAGTACAGTTTTGTACCTACCATAAATGTAGATGTTCGAGTGTTCACACTGCTGCAGTCCAGGTTACCCCCCTCCATCCCCTATGAACTAGCTGGACTTTATCCATACCTTTCTTTCCTATACAACCTTTGTGGTGTATTTGCTTGTAACTGAAGTTATTGCTTTTATTTTATACGTATATTTTTCATTGGCAATATGTATTGCCTACCTGTTGGGAGCACCTGACATCTGGGGCAAGAAAAACTGAAGAAAATGGCGTCAGCTGCATTTTATATACCCCTGGCGCACTGACGTCAGGGAAGAAGCGACAGCAACTGATGCCGGACCAAGACTTTGGAACTCTGGCCGACTGCGGGACCGCCTGACGGCAGGATAACCCAAGTGTAATGACTGCAGCAGTGTGAACACTCGAACATCTACATTTATGGTAGGTACAAAACTGTACTTTTCCCATCCACTCATCACGGTCATGCTGGAAGAGAGTCAGTGACATACTCTGATCTGTATACGGAGTCTATTCCAGGGACAGGGCAGCCTCTGGGAGACTGATTCTTTCCCACCCCCACAAAAAATTATTTAACTGTGAGTTTCAGTAGTTTTATTTATTCATTAATTTGTTTCTGTGTTTGAATTTGTTAACTGAGTTAAGGCACTGATCCTGACACTGTCTCTTATCAAGTTTCTGCGTATTGACCACTAATGTGTTGGCCTTTAGTTATGGAGTGGAGTCTGTCTCACTATTTACCCTGTTAATTTCATGTATTGTTTGATCTGCATCACCTTTCAACCAGATCTTCCCACCTGTTTCTCATTGTATTGTCATTGTTGCTATGCCTGCTCCAGCAGCACACCTGTTCAATACTCTTTTCCAATTGTTTTGTTCTACTGGCTTTTATTTTTTTCTGTCTTTCTCCCCCCCCCCCCCACCATTTTCCATTGTCTTTACCCCTTCTGTCATTTTTTCACCTCTTTCCTGTGCTTTCTACATCAACCTGACAGCTTGTGCCTTTTGATCCTCGGTTGTTTCATCCCTTTCATAGGTCTTCCTCCTTTTGGGATATATGGATTTGATTACATTGAGTAACCTTTTCCAGGTACACCTGATGGGAAGAAAGAGGACTAGGAAAACGTTGGTTGCCATTGGTATCCCACCCCCCTTTTCCAGCTGAGGCCACAATTGGTGATTCAGGATGAAGGCAAGGACTGGAGCCGGTTCTGGTAACATCATATGTGCTGGCCTGTGCTTCAGGAGTTTTCTGAGCCCTGTCACCTAGCATATTTGTGTTATTGTGCTTTAGGCTGGCTGTGCAGTGAGGTGTGCCTGTGAGGACATGCTTTTCTGGGCTCAAGCAGCTACACCTCAACAGTTATCCTGCATATCTAGCTTGAATAGCCTTCCAAAAGCTGGGTTCCACCAGGGCTCAGTGAGACATTTGTCTTTAGCAATCCCATTCCCAACCGTCACTTCCAGGATTAACATGTCCATCTTCCTTGTCAGCTCTGTCAGGTGCTTGTGTTGTTGGTTGATTCCAAGTTGCATGGGTTATCGCTAGGGCGTTATTCTTCCTGTACACCACCAGAGCAGACTATAGTTTTTATGAATAGGGATGACAGTATATGTTGACAGTTTAACAGCTGTTGTTATTCCATAGCGAGATCTTTCCTGATATGATGTTGTGGTGTAGATTGATGCTTTCTTTGTCGTCACATGTTTCCTGGATCATTGTTCAGGCTACTTTATTCCCATTTCAAATGCTGGTGTTCTTTCTGCATGAAATCCAAATAAAGTTGCTTTGTTTGGTTACTTTGGGAATTGATGACTAACATGGGCTTTAGAGTGTTTGTATTCTTTTCTTTGTCTGGGCATTATTCCTGTTAATGAAATGCCATACTTCTTCGGGGATTCTGCAGCTGTAACGTCCATTCTGTTCTCTAACAGTAAATCAGGCTGGGTGTTTTTGCGGGAATGATCCCCCATCCTCCTTATTGTATGTCTTCATCGTACGTTATATCCTTAGCATCTGTTTAGGCTTTCCTTGACTTTCGCAGTGATCGACAACAGTTCTGTGCCCTTTAACTTCCCCTCTTAGATTTTATAGTTTCATAGTTTGGTACTAGGCTATCTGCCCTGGGGCATTTATAAGCCTAGCCATAGTGATGTGGCTTTTGCCACCCCATGTAATGGTACAAAAGTGTACAGAATAGATTTAGAATACTGTGCCTCTGTCTAGTAGTGACACAGTGAAGACCCCCTTACATAATAGAATTAGTTTACTGTGCCTCTGTCTAGTAGTGACACAGAGATGACCCCTGGGGTAAACCTACGATCTCCCATCCACTCGTCAAGATTTCTCTTGAAGAGAGTCAGTGAGGGGCTCTGCCTAACATGAACTGGGATTCTGTTCCAGAGTATGGGAAGCCTCTGAGTTATGAATCTGTCCCTCCAGCATGTCCTATTCATATTTGTGCTGAGGTTCAAATCTTTAGCTCTCGTGGTTCTGATGGATTTGGATTTTTTGAGGTGGAGCATGTCCATCAATTCCTGATTGGACATGGCCTTGTACGTCAGGCACAGATCACCTCTGAGTAGGCGGTATGCTACTGAATAGAGTTGGAGTTTCTTTAGTCTGGCAGCATATGACATATGTTGGAGACCCTTGATCCTCTTGGTGAGGTACTTTTGGGGTCTCTCTAGCTGTTGCAAGTGCCGGATGAGGTACATACCAAATGGGTATTCCAAGCTGTTGAAGATGCCTTTGGATTGGCATCCTTGGAGCCTCACTTTGCACTTTCAACCTCCAACAAGCCTGACCAGTTCCACAGAGTTCAGGACACTTGTAAATATTTGTGTAAAAACCTTGTAGTTGATGAGGTTGTGGTCTTTGTGAATGCTGCCATGACATCTAAGCTGGTTCTGTGGCTAGCTGTGCTCTGTGATAGTAAGAGCAGATTAGTAGGTTTGGCAAAATGGTTGTTACGATTTCAGCTTTGGCCTTTAAGACTAGTAAATGTCAGACCCACGTTGCTAAACGTGAAGGAACGTCCCTAGTGAGGCCATGAAAGGCAAAATGACTAAAGTTTACGTACAGCAAATGCACACTATCAGTGTGATGCAGTACCTGCCTGTAACAGGAGGGCAGCCACAGACATTGGGTACACAAAGGCACACCCAGCTGGGAATTCAGGTCTTAAAACGTGATGGACAGAGTAGTAGTTGGGCATGCCACTGGGTAAGAATCTGGTCCTGCTTTGCAAAAAAAATTTAGGAAAATATGAAGAATATGGCAATAATGTGGGGTCCTTTAAGCAGTTGTTTCATCCACCCATACCCAGTACAGCAGGAACTGTTCTAGTAAACAGGGTATCTGAAGTAGTTAACTTCATTTGTCAGCACCTTTGGGAATCGGATCCGACCTCAGATCCGAGCCGGCAATCATTCATAGCTTAGATCCGAGCTCCTAGCTCCTCCCCTTCATCCATAATCCCCTGCCATCCTTGACTGACCTCAGATCTAGTTTGCTGCGCTTCTTGTCAGCAGCTAGGTTCTTGAGCTCCTGGTATCGCAGGGTTTTGTAAGAGAAATTTCTCATTTTTTTCTTATCCCCCTTAAGTGTGTGTGAGCGTTGAGTGTTCAGGTTCCTTTTTTGGTGTAAAACTTCCTAGTTTAAACCCTTTAGTTAAACTTTCCCTCCCTCCCCTTCGCTGGTCATTAGTTTTTGTGTGTTGTATGTTTGGGACCTAACGAGTGGGTTTTCTTTAGGATGTCTGAGGCCCCTAAACCCATCTTTCTAAGTGCACCGAGTGTGGCCATAAGCTCTCCCCAGCGGATGGCCACACTCTGTGTGTGTGGTGCCTTGGGGTTGAACACCTTTCCTCTGGGTGTTCTATCTGCGCGGCGTTCAACCCCAGGGCACTGAAGGACCGAAGGTCGAAGTTAATCCTAGCGGGACTTTTGCCCCCGGATTCGGCTTCGGCCTCCGGTGCTTCTGTGGCCTCCTCCCAGGCTTCGGCGGTGGCCACTCCTGCCTCTCTCCCTCTGGTCGGGACTCCTGTTGCAGCGCCAGAGGAGAGGGAGGCCAGGAAAGAAAAAAGGAGGGAGAAGCACCACAATCGGCGGACCGAGGCCTCTGCTTCGGACCCCCCCTGGCTAAGCGGTCTTCTCCCTCCAGGGCTTCTAGATCTCCTCCTTCTCGGCTCCGGTCTCCGTGCTTCTCACCAGACCCCGAGGAGGAGACCCGATCTCCATCTAGGTCATCGAGGCGGCACTCCCGGCCAGCATCAGTGGCCACTTTGAGGTCAAATCGCAGCCTTTCCAATGCAGATTTGGACCGGATGATGCGAAGGTTTCTACAGGCCCAACTACAGATGGGAGTGCTCCTGCCCCCCCCCCCGGGGGGGAGCTCGACACCCTTCTTTGCTCTGATAGCTCCTTCTCCTACCCGCTTCCCAGGTTCGGAGCCTTCGGAGCCGAGCAGCCTTGGAGCCGGGGGTGGGTAGGCGCCGACAGTATTGGGTACTTAGGCGCCGACTCATCCCTCGAGCCTGTCGGGTCCATTTTTGTCGGATCCGGGCTCTCGGAGCCGTGGGCTGAGCGTCGGATCCGAGGGAATCAGTGTGTCTTCGCCTCCGTCTAGGTTGGAGCACACTGGTCTGTCTGAGCCGATGGCTTCGGCGCTGACCCCGATCCATCCATCGAATCCGCGCGAGGTTTGCTCTCGGATCACAGAGAGAGCTGCTCTCCCTCAGCTTTTGATGTGGTGGAGAGGGTACTGTCGAGTGCTTCCAGGCCCCCGGTCCTTGCTTCGGCTCCACCCCGCACTCCCTCTCTGTTGGGTCCGGCTTCCATCACCCGGCCCCAGGGACAGCCTACTTGGATGTCCCAGGTCATTCCCTTGGAACAGGACGTGGCTGGTGAGATGTCCTCGGACAGCCCCCCCCCCCCCGAGGACGTCCCCTCACAAGCGAAAGTGCAAGAGGAGGCACGTGGACTCCCCTGAGTCCTTGACTGATGACACGGATTTGGATGAAGGGGAAGGCTCCCCTAGGTCACCCCCCGAGGATGTCTTCTTCGGAGACATCATGGAAATGCTCAGGATAAAGAGGGGGGTGGTCTGCCCCCAAGGCTTCCTCGGACGAATCCGTGTTCCTGGAGGCATTCGAAGCAGGCCCATCTACCTCTTGGCTGTTCCCTCCTTCTGACCCCTTAGTGGACCTTATTACCACTAGGGCGTGGAAGGAGCCGGACACTGTGGAGCCAGTCCCCAAACGCCTGGACAAGATACTTAGTCCTCCCTCCGAGAGGTCCCATTGGAGCAAGGGTCCCCCCGTAGATGCCATGTTGGTGGCGGCGGCCACCAAGAGGGAATTAGCTCAGGAGAGTCCCTCGGTCCATCCACCGAGCATGGAGTCCCATTTGATGGACCATTTAAGGAAGCAGGCTTTTAGTTCAGCGACCTTCTCGGTGAGGTCTCTGAACTACATGGCACATGTTATTCGACTGCAGCGGGATCTTATCAAAGAGTATGCTGCGTCGCCTCCGGAGTCCATGTCGGTGGAGGACAAACGATTGTACTCCACTCGAATGGCCACTCTCAGGTCCATATCTAACACCTCTATGCGGCTGTTGTCCCACGCCACAGAGGGAGCCACTAGAGCCAGCAGAACAGGCCTCGTCATGCGGCGTCAGGCCTGGCTCCAGCATTGCGATTTTGCGGAACCCTTCAAGGCATCATTTGCGAATACCCCTTTCGATGGTTCTGCCCTGTTTGGCAAGACCGTTCGCGAGACTTTGGTCCAGAGCGAAAAGGACGGGAAGATGTCTGCCATTGGAGTCCGCTTCTCTGCTCCCCAGAGGTCCTTCTCCAAGAACCAGAAGGGACAGAAGAAGATGTGGTTCCGGAAGTCGCAACAATCCCAGTCCACTCCGGATCCCCAGTCCTTCCGTGGCAGAGGAGGACAGGGTGGACGCTGCCCTAGAGGCAGAGGGGGCCCGAGGAATGGTGGGTCCAGTGAAGCTTTCTCTGACAGGCCCACCCAGCGATCTTGAGGGGTTGCCCGACTGCTCCTCTTTGGAGACAGTTGGGAGACATTTTTCAAGGCACCTGGCAGCTTGGGAGTCCATCACAACAGACGGCTGGGTGCTTCGCATCATATCCAGAGGATACCAAATTCCCTTTTCTCACATCCCTCACCAACCCAAATGCCTCCCCGATGTCCCACCGGGTCAGAGGGATGCTGCAGCTGCAGAAATTCAGCAGCTCTTAGGAAAAAGAGCCATCCAACACGTCCCCCCAGACCAGTTCAGATTGGGTTACTACTCCAGGTTCTTTTTGGTGCCAAAAAAGACGGGGGACCTAAGGCCAATCCTCGATCTCTCCCTCCTGAACCTGTCAGTAACCAAAGAAAATTTCCGCATGGTCACCCTTCAATCCATTCTCCCCCTGTTGCAGGAGAGCAACTGGATGTGCTCGATAGACCTCAAGGATGCGTATTACCACATATTGATGGACAAACGATCCAGGAGGTTTCTCCGCTTCCGGCTAGGAGCCAGTCATTATCAGTTCGGGGTACTTCCCTTCGGTCTCACCTCAGCCCCCAGGGTGTTCACCAAGGTATTAGCAGTGATAGCGGCCCACCTGAGGCTTCAGGGAATGCAGGTGTTTCCCTACCTAGACGACTGGCTCCTGACCGCCCCAACAAGGCATCTACTCTGCTCAGCCAGGAATTACTTTCTTCACCTTGCTCACCGGCTGGGGATCACCGTCAACACGGACAAATCCTTTCTCAACCCAACTCAGGTGATAGACTTTATTGGGACCAGATTAGACACCAACAACTTACTAGCCTTCTTAACCACCGAACGACTTCACACCCTGAGGCTTCATGTGCGGGCCATTTTACTATCGTCGGCTCCCCCGGCGGGATTGGTCCTGAGGGCGCTGTGCTGCATGGCAACTGTAATTACCCTGCTCCCCATGGCCCGCCTGAACATGAGGGTTTTGCAGTGGTCTCTCCAAGTCCAATGGTCCTTCCGTCGATACCCTCTCAGTCACCCCATTCCCCTCAGCAAAGCTTGCAAAAGGGCTCTCGCATGGTGGTTACAATCACCGGACCTCCAAGCGGGACACCCTTTCTCCATGGCCCCTCCACTCGCCATGGTGACCACGAACGCCTCTCGCCTTGGGGGGGGGGCATTATGCGGGCAGGACGGTCCAAGGCACGTGGAATGATACAGAGACCTCATTGCATATAAATCTTCTAGAGATGAGGGCAGTGCTGTTGTCGTTGCAAGCACTTCAGAGCCTTCTTCCTACAGGAACAGTTGCAGTTCAGTCAGACAACATGTCGTGGTCTGGTACATCAACAAACAGGGGGTAACCAGGTCCTACCCACTCTGTCGAGAAGCTATGAGAGTGTGGGAATGGGCGATCTCCACCAACCGCTTTCTTATTGCGACGCACATTCCGGGATGGTCCAACATCCTGGCGGGCAAACTCAGTCGCACCATTCTGTCTCCTTACGAGTGGTCTCTCAATCCCCAGGTAGCGAAGCGGATATTTGCCGTATGGGGACAACCCTGTTGCGATCTCTTTGCCTCTCCTTCAAACACGAAATGCAACAGCTACTTCGCTCTAATTCCCCCTGTCGGGGAATTCCTGAGAGACGCTCTGGTGCATGCTTGGCCTCCCGGTCTGCTATATGCTTTCCCTCCTCTACCTCTGATGCTGAAGCTTCTACAGAAAGCCAATCGGTTGGGGAGCAAAATGATCCTCATTGCCCCATCAAGCTTGGTTCCCTTACCTCTAGTCTCATGTGGTGAATCCACCTTGGATTCTAGATCCCCTCCCGGATCTGATTTCCCACCCCCTAGGCCTCCCAGTCCCGAACCTGCACAATCTCAAGCTTACGGCTTGGTTGCTCCAATTCCACTCGTAGCTAGGACTCCCGGTATCTCCTCCCCAGTTAAAGCTATCCTAGTAGCAGCACACAAGCCCTCTACTAGGAAAGTCTATAGGAGTAAATGGAAACATTTCGCTATTTGGGCGGAGCGTCAGAACCTAGACCCTTTCACAGCTCTGTTTCCCGCTGTCCTGGATTTCCTTTCAGGGCTTTTTCATCAGGGGGCTAGCTGTTCCACTGTCAAAGTTCAACTGGCAGCTATCTCTCATTACCACGTGGGGCATGAACTGGGTCCATTGATCACCACGAAGTTATGCAAGACCTTTCTGAAGGGCACCTTCCTACCCAGACCTCCAATAAAGGAAGTAGTGCCTCCCTGGGACTTGACTTTAGTACTTCAGGCCTTGACAGCTCCCCCCTTTGAACCTGCAGCTTCAGCTGATCTCAAACATTTGTCATGGAAAATGGCCTTTCTCGTTGCTATTACTTCAGCTAGGAGGGTTTCTGAACTTCAAGCCCTATGTGTAAAACCTCCTTACTTGACCTTCCACAAGGATAGGGTTTACCTCAGGACCAATCCCTCGTTCCTTCATAAGATTGCCTCCGAGGCAAATATTAACCAATCCATTAATCTGCCAGTTTTCTGTCCTGAATACCAGAACAAAGGAGAATACAAACTACATTCTTTAGATGTGCATAGACAGCTGCGTTTTTACATTCATAGAACGGCTGGTCATAGACAATCCGACCAGTTGTTTGTCTCCTTTGCCAAATTTAATTTAGGTAAATCTGTGTCGAAGGTCACCTTGTCGAGGTGGATTTCACAATGCATCCTTTTGGCTTATGAAAGTTCTGGCAGGCCCGCACCTCAGGGAGTCCATGCCCAGTCTACTCGGTCCATGTCTACTTCTGCTGCCTTTCGGTCTAGAGTACCCCTGGATGATATTTGCTCAGCAGCCACTTGGGCTTCACCTCATACCTTCATCAACCATTATAATTTGGATATTATCTCCAGAGGGAGAGCATCCTTTGGCTCTGCAGTGCTCCAGAGCATCCTTCCATGAAGGCCACCCAAGGTACAGGTAGCTGGGGACTGTGTTCCAAAGGTTCTGACAAATGAAGTTAACTACTTCAGATTAAGAAGTTATGTACTCACCATAACGTTCCATCTGAGTAGGTAGACTTCATTTGTCTGCAACCGTCCCACCCTCCTTCCCCCTGACCTTCGGATGTTATTTGGCCAGAAGTGTTTACTCTGCCCTTTAAGGAAGGTAGTTAATTTCCTTTTTCAGCCTTATTGGTTATGGGCAAACTTGATCTGAGGTCAGTCAAGGATGGCAGGGGATTATGGGTGAAGGGGAGGCGCTAGGAGCTCAGATCTAAGCTATGAAAGATTGCCGGTTCGGATCCGAGGTCGGTTCCAGTTCCCAAAGGTGCTGACAAATGAAGTCTACCTACTCAGATGGAACGTTATGATGTAACTTCTTATTCTTCTACATAAAGAAATCTAGTGCTGTCCAGTTTATGTAAAAGATGACTTTTGGAAAAATAAGGTCTGGGAAGGTGATAAAAGCAAAGGTGGGCAACAAGGTTTGTCTGTGCGTCTGTGTTTGGGGGGGGGAGTGACTCTCCTCCATCTTGCGATAGTAGTGCGTAGTGTACCAACTGTCTCCAGAAGCCCCTGCCCTATTCCATTTCCTTTCTCATATCCTGAGTGTGAAAAATGGCTAAGGGAGCTCAACCCTTCTGTTTTCAAACTATGATAAAGCCTTCCCTCCCTCCCTTCTCTTGAGAGTGGAAAGAGCTATCATGGTCAGTCTTGGTTCAGCTCCTGTTGTGTAGAACCATAGAGAGAGGTAAAGGAAAATTTTTTTCTCCAAGCTGTTTCTGGTTCTAAACTGAGATGGCCTTTGGAAACCTGTTTTAGAATTGTCCATGCTGAATGTGCTGAAATATTCTTATTTTGTTACCGTATGTTGGGTCTGTTTTAGAAGAATGAAAGTTTAAAAATCGAGAATGCACTAGAGCGCGAAAATGCCGGACCTCGAAGTGCTTTTTTTTTTGAGATCGCAGTACACTGAAGATCAAAATATTTGCTATTTCCTCACTGTAGTGTGATCTCGGAGTTGGAAAATATATTTAGTGTGGGGGGCAACCCCCCCCCCCCCACAATAATGATTTCGAGGTCTGGCATTTTCGATGTTTAGAGCATTCATGATTTTAAACTTTCGGTCTTCTAATATAGATCCCCGGATGTTTTCACAGCTTGAATAGTGACCGGTATTCTTACCAGCAGTGGTTTTTCACTGGCTTTCCAGTCTTGTAAAGTGTAACTTGTCTGTTTTGTTTGCTGTAGTCAATCCTTCCCTGTCACAGAAATATGTCTTGAAGATCAGAAGAGAAGATGCACTATTATGGGATATAAGACAGGACCATGTGCAGACCTGCACTAGTACATTCCAGCTCAATACCTGTGTTGGTGTGCACAAGGAAAGGGAACCACATGTTTAGAGTTACAGATTTAATTAAAACACACAAGTGGGAAATGACATCTATGTCAAGATTTATTCTTAATCACTTTTCAAAGATTTTCCGTTATGGTTAATGCAGTTACACACAGTTATACTGTCTTGTACTTCTGCCTTGAGAAACTAACAAGTTAGCAACAAGACTGGTAGATAGAATATGTGTTTAACTTCACCTGAAATGGCAACATATCCCACAGTACAGCATTCCTCCATTACTGAGTAACACACCATTAGTTTTCAGGTATTACCTCATTCTCTGGCTATGTCTAGAAGCCACAAACCTCATCATATTCAATGGATTATCTGTTATCATCTGTGCCATGTTGTTCTTCTTTTGGCTTTTCCCGGTTAGGGATCGCCACAGTGGATCACCTGTTAGTTCATGATTGGCAGTGGAGATGTTCTTCGTGTTTCACTGTTGCAGTCATAACTGTAGGGTGCTCCTGCCGGCAGGCAGCCCGAGGTCGGCCAGAATCCCAAAGTCTGGGTCCGGCGTCGGCTGTACAAGCTAGTACCCTGACGTCAGTACACTTTGGTACATAGCCCTCAGCCGACGCCATCTTCTCCAGTCTTTCTTGCCGTGCGGTGGAAAGCAGCTCGCAAGTCGTTGGTTGGCGATTTTCGAACAGCGTATTTTGTTGTTGTCGGTCTGAAGTTCTTACTTCTCTTCTCAAAGCTAAGTACCCCGTTGGGGAATCTTTTTCTTGTTCCTCCGATGTCAGAAAAAGTTAATAATTGTATAGCGTGTGGGAAACAAATACCTCATAAAGATTTCCACTCTTACTGTGTCTACCTTGCTTAGGCCCTGACCACGACGTTTCTTGTTGTCGGTTCTGTGCCAGGTTCAACTCTCGTACTATTAAGCGCAGGTACGATTGGGCTTTAAATTATTTTGGCAGACGCTTCAATTATAGAATGTCGTCGGACACTACCGGAGTTCAAAAGAAGCGCAAAGACAGGCCTCCGAGGTCCAAACAGGACTCGTTGCAGCTGGAGCCAGCGTCCGGTTCGGCTGTCGTCAGTGAGGCGCTTTTGCAGCCCTGTCGCCCGCCACTTCTGAACCGCTGGCCGATACGGACTCCCATGGGGAGCCATCAAGGCCCACTATTTTAACTGCTGCAGGACCTTCGGACGTCGCTCCTTCAGATGGGTCCGGAACCGCTGTGCAGGTACCGGCTTCTGAGGGGGTTTTCAGGCCTACTCACATCACTATTTCAAAGGCAAAGGCAAAGACAAAGACTCCTGTTAAGTCTAAAGTTCCTGCTCAAGCTGCTTCTGAATCCACTCCCAAGACACAATAGCAATTATTAAAGATGGCTGAAGATTTGCTTACCATGATTAGGGGTTCTCACCCCCCTCCTGAGAAAAGGCCTCGATAGGATGTTACTCTGGATTCCTCTGACCAGGCTTCTGTATCTTCTGTTTCTTCCTCAGATCAGGACTATTCCTTTCCCCCTTATGAGGATTCGGATGCTGAGGACTCTTTACCCTCGGCCTCTCCGCCTGAGGATTTCTCTTTTGGGGCAACCTTGCATGAGATGAGGGAACATTTTCATTGGGAAGGACAGGAGTATTCTGCTTCCAAGAAGAGGCTTAGGGAATTTCTTCTTCTTCCCCAGCATAGGCCTTTAGCTATCCCTCCTGTTTTGGACATTGTAGATGATGCTTTTTCTGAGGCTAATTTGAATCCTGATTCCATGCCTCCTGCTCCTTCTAAGCCTGATAGATTTTATAGGGTTCCTGACTCTCATTTATTTTTATTTAAAACCCTTCTGCGTATCCTGAAACTATTTCTCAGGGCTCTAAGGCTGCTAAGGTTGCTACTTCTAAAAATCCTATTCCCTCTGAGAAGGATTCTCGTGCTTTAGACAGGTGGGGAAAAAGGTATATACTTCTGCTACCCTGTCTGTAAGGGCTTTAAATTGCCAGTTTCATATGTTTAAGTATCAGCAATTTCTTTTGTCTGTTTTAAAGCAAAAGCTTGCTTCCCTTCCTGCTTGTGCAGAGGATAAGGAACTTCAGGATGTTTTGCATGCTACTGAACAAGTGAACAAGCATAGTTTACATTGTGGTTTTGATGCTTTGGATGCTTCTTGCAGGGCTGCAGCCTCTGGTACTGTTATCAGGAGACATGCCTGTCTTCGTGAACAAAGTTTACCTGAACAGGTTAAGGCTAAGTTATTAGATGCCCCTGTTCAACATGATGTTCTTTTTGGATCCAAGGCTGAGGAAGTTATTAAAAAGATGGAAGAAAAGGCAAAGTCTATGCAGACTGTAAAGATTTCTTGCAAGTTCAGCCTCCTAGATTTTCCAGGAATTGGCCCTCTAAAATTGGTCCTTTCCCACGTCTGACAGGCCTCAAAGGGGAAGATATAGGCGCTCCAGAGGTCGTGGTCAAGGTCAGGCCTCTTACAGATCTAGACACTGGACTGCTTCTTCACCTAGAAGGGGAGAAGACAGATCCCAATCTCAAAGAAAGCAAGCTCAATGACTCTCTCGGTTGGGCTACAGGACCCCTTCACCTGGATGCCCTCTCGGAGGAAAACTGTCTCTTTTTACAAAATTGGACTCATATTACCCAGGACAGATGGGTATTGGACGTGATTTTAAAGGTTACAAATTCCACTTTCACACTTTGCCAAGGGCTCACGGTTGGCCAGATCTGCCAAAACATCAATGGTCAGAGGCCTTAACTCAAGTGGATGCTCTTCTGGCCATGAGAGCCATAGAGCCTGTTCCACTCTTGGAGATGGGAAAAGGTTTTTATTCAAGACTGTTTCTGGTTCCCAGAAAACAAAATTCATGGAGACCTATTCTGGACCTTTCTGTGTTAAACACCTTTTTGGAAATTCCAAAATTCAAGATGCTTACTCTGCAGCAACTAATTCCAATGCTTTCTCAGGACGCCTGGATGGTGACATTGGACTTAAAGGAAGCCTACTTACATATTCCCATCAGGCAAGAATGCAGGAAATTCCTCAGGTTCAAGGCAGGTTCGAGGCACTTTCAATTCTCTGTACTGCCCTTTGGTTTATCTACTGCGCCCAGAGTCTTTACCAAGTGCCTGGCACCAGTAGTGGCTTACTGCAGACTTCAGGGGATCCAGATTTACCCCTATTTGGACGACTGCCTTATTCAGGCAGACAGCAAAGATCTTCTGCTTCAACATCTGGACTTTGTTCAACGTCTTCTCCTCCTACTGGGATTCTCAGTGAACACAAAAAAGTCACATTTGATCCCTTCTCAACAAATGGTATTCTTGGGAGCCCTCTTAAATACAACCTTACAAAGGGCTTTCCTCACTCCAGAAAAACAAACTCAGCTGGCTTCTACTTTCAGCACCTTAGCAACTCTATCTCAGCTCACTGCAAGGAAATTCCTGCAGGCTCTGGGCTACATGGCTTCCTGCATTCTGTTGATTCCAAACGCAAGGCTTCACATGAGAAAGCTTCAATGGTATCTGAAAAGTGTATGGTCACAGCATTTCCACGATCTGGATATTCTGATTCCTCTGATCCCCTGCCTTCAGAGGGAGTTCCTCTGGTGGTCCAGGGTATGCACTTTAAACGAAGGAAAGCCTTTTCGTCTTCCTCAACCTACTCAAATCCTAACCACGGACGCCTCGGATTATGCTTGGGGAGCACACTTTCTAGACAATTGCCAGCAGGGAACCTGGACAAAGGACCATCTTCACTGGCACATCAATCTGAAGGAAATGTTGGCAGTTCAAAATGCCCTTCTAGCCTTCAAGAACCTTTTGCAACCAGGGCCTCTGCTAATTCGCACAGACAACACCACGGTCATGTGGTACATCAACAAGCAGGGGGGTTCTCATTCATACCCCCTTTGCAGACTAGCTATGGCTTTATGGGACACAGCTCTAAATTTGAATCTACATCTCCAGGCTCAATTCATTCCAGGGAAACAGAATCTCTTAGCAGACAGCCTGAGCAGAAACATTTCAGATCCTCACGAATGGATGCTAGACACCAATTTATTCAACAGGATTACTGCAGTTTGGGGATGTCCCCAGATAGATCTGTTTGCATCCCATCTCAATCATCAGCTACCTCGCTTTTGCACCATGTCCTTCCACAAAACAGCTTGGAGAGTGGATGCCCTGTCCTTCAGCTGGAGAAGCCTTTCAGCATATGCCTTCCCTCCTCTTCCTCTACTACCTCGGGTATTACTGAAGATAAAACAGGACAAGCCCAAGTTCCTCATCTTGATTGCTCCAAATTGGCCTCGACAGTTTTGGTATCCAACTTTAAAGCACCTGTTCTTGGGGCCTCCTTGGATTCTCCTCTGAACCCTTCTTTGTCCCAGCATCAGGGTCAGTTACTACATCCCAACCTCAAGACCCTTTGCCTGGCAGCTTGGCTCTTCAAAGGAATTTGATTTCCTCTAGTCTTCCCAAACAAGTTTTGGATGTTCTTTTGGAAGCTAGACGGCCTAGCACTAGGAAATACTATGCCTCTAAATGGAAGAGGTTTTGTATTTGGATGCAGGACCGAGGCTCGGATCCTCTGGTACCTGATCTCTCTTCTATTTTGCTTTACCTTTCAGAACTTTTATCTAAAGGACTTTCCTTTTCTTCCATTAAGATTCATGCTTCTGCTATTTCTGCGCATTTCAATTCTGATCCTCCTGTTTTTTCTCATCCTTTGGTGAAGCAATTCTTGAGAGGGGCTAAAAATTGCCTCCCAGGACCCCTCCTGTCCCTGCCTGGGATCTTAATTATGTTTTAGAAAAACTAACTTTGCCTCCTTTTGAGCCTGCTGCATCTTCAGATATTAAGTTTTTATCCTGGAAGACGGTTCTTTTATTGGCATTGACCTCTGCCAGAAGGGTCTCAGAGTTGCAAGCTCTCATGGCTGTGGAACCATACCTTATTTTCCATCAGGACAGAGTATCCTTGAGGACCAATCCTACTTTCATGCCTAAGGTGATTTGAAAGTGGCTTTAAATCAGACAATTCACCTTCCTACTTTCTTTCCAAATCCTCAAAATAAAGGGGAAAGGATTTTGCATTCATTGGATGTGCACAGACAGTTACGATTTTACCTGGACAAGACTAAAGAGTTCAGAAAGTCTAATCAATTGTTTGTTTCTTTTGCCTCCAGTTCTCTTGGAAAACCTATTTCTAAACAAACTATTTCCAAATGGATTACTTATGGAATCAGATTTTGTTACACTCATCATGGGAAACAGTTACCAGGTACCATTAGAAGTCATTCTACTAGAGCAGCTGCCACTTCTACAGCTTTCCTCAGAGGAGTCCCTACCAAGGATATCTTGGAAGCTGCCACATGGAGTTCTGTGCATACTTTTCCAAGCACTACAATCTCCCCTGTTTTCTAAGACCAGGGCAGGCTTTGCCTCTGCTGTTTTGCAGGGTATTCTTGCCTCCCTTCTTCTATCTAAAGCCTCCTCCCTTTTACACTGCTTTGGGATTCCACCCTACAGTTATGACTGCAACAGTGAAACACGAAGAACATAGTACAGTTGTGTACACCTACCATAAATGTAGATGTTCGAGTGTCTTCACTGTTGCAGTCGGGTTTCCTCCCTCCTATCCCTCTTTTTCTCCCTTTTCCTTTTTTGTGGTGTATTTGTGTTTCCTTGTTGGATTCATTTTTGTTTTGTTGGGGACTTCTGACATCTAGGGCAAGAAAGGCTGGAGAAGATGGCGTCGGCTGAGGGCTATGTACCAAAGCGTACTGACGTCAGGGTACTAGTTACAGCCGACGCCGGACCCAGACTTTGGGATTCTGGCCGACCTCGGGCTGCCTGCCGGCAGGAGCACCCTACAGTTATGACTGCAATAGTGAAGACACTCGAACATCTACATTTATGGTAGGTGTACACAACTGTACTTTTTACGGTGTCGAGTTGCCAACCCAGCA
The DNA here is from genome assembly GCF_019279795.1 of Protopterus annectens. NCBI lineage: Eukaryota > Metazoa > Chordata > Ceratodontiformes > Protopteridae > Protopterus > Protopterus annectens. The sequence goes on from NC_056750.1 coordinate 40,652,523, forward strand.
CCCAACCTTACACAGAAGGAACACACGCACGCACTCACTCCTAGGGCCAATTTAGAGTGTCCAATCCACCTGCAGCATGTCTTTGGGATGTGGGAGGAAACCGGAACACCCGGAGGGAACCCACGCGACCACAGGGAGGACATGCAGACTCCGCACAGAAGGTACCCCAGCTGAGGATCGAACCAGAGAACCTCTTGCTGTGAGGTGGCAATGCTAACCGCTGCACCACCGCGGCCACCCTCATTTGTGCCATGTTCATGTACTGTTTTTCTCAGCAGTAAGCTACATTTTTGCGTACTATTCTTCTGCCTCATGAGATGTTGATGACACTTTAGTAGAAGTTTTACCTCATGCAGGTTTTTTTAAATAGAGGTTTTGTCTGTGTTAGCTCATCTTTATTACCATTTCTCAGATCCATTTTCTAAATTTAAAATTGTAATCGCTCAGAAGCTCTTTCATGGAGGTAAATGGTGCACCCAGTGTACATTTGTTCTAGCTTGCCTATCCTAAGATAATTTGACTTTGTTCTCTCACTAATTTATTTTTTTAGATTCCAGAGGTGTTGCTGTGGGCAAAGGAGCAGAATGAGGAGAAGAGCCCCAACCTAACACAGTTTACAGAGCACTTTAACAATATGTCTTACTGGTAAGTTTAAGCTGTTAGCAGTTATTTAAGAGTGTAAATGAGTATTGACTTTCAGTTGTCTTTGTTTCAGAGTTGACAACAGTTTCTTACTTGGACCAATTTTCCATTCTGTAAGTATACCCATTCCCACAAGGCATCGATTATTGGCCTTGTATGTTACTGGGACTGCTTTTCCATTCTGTTGAGTATGCCCGATGTTCTTCATGTTTCACTGTTGCAGTCATCACATTTGGGTTATCTGCCTGCACATAACTCTCAGATGGCCTGAATATCAGAGTCTTCAGATTTCTGCATCGGATGCTGTTACTTCTTCCTTGACGTCAGGTAGTCAGGGGTATAAAACATGCAACCAACGCCATTACACCAGTCTTTCTTGCCGTGCAGTGCCCAAAGCAGAAGCAGTTCGCAGGTGCTGGTCGGCCGACTCCTGAAATTTTCGTTTTCGAGTTTCAGACCCGAAGTCTTCAAAAAAAACTAAGTACCCCGTTTGGGATCCTTTTTCTTGCTCTAACCAATGTCAGTAAAAGTTAACAATTATCTTACCTGTGGAAAGCAAATACCTCATAGAGACTTTCATTCCTACTGCATCCCTTGTTTAGGCCCAGACCACGATGTCTCTCGTTGTCGGTTTTGTGCCTCGTTCAACACCCGAACTATTCGTCGTTGGGCTATTTTTGCAGCTAATTACTTTTGTGCTTGTTCTGTGTACTCCGAAATGGCTTCGTCAAGCCATCCGACTACCAATATTCCGAAAAAATGTAAGGATAAAAGACAGAGACAGAGCGCATAGGTCCAAAACTGCCGACGACGATTCCATTAAGCTAGTCGCCAGTCCACCGGTACTCAGTGAGGCGCTTTCACAGCCCCTGATACTCGCTACTTCTGATTCGCAGGCCTCTACTGAGACCCTTTCAGAGTCCGGTATGCCGCAAGATGCTTCTTCGACTATGGAATCTGCGGATGTCTCTACCTTGGATGGGTCTGGAGCCGCTGTGCAGTCACTGGCTTCTGAGGATGTATTCAAGCCTACAGGCATTCATATTAAACCAATGTCATCATTTTCATCCATGCCAAAAACTCGCACCACGCCTAGAAAACCGATGACCAAACCGCAGACTCAGGCCCGTATGCCTAAAAAACAAATGCTTAGAATGGCTGAAGACCTTATTACCTTAATTAGGGGAAGCCAGTCTTCCCCCTCTTAAGAGAACTAGAACTGATTTTCTTTCTGATTCTTCTGATCAGGAATCTGATATTTCTGCTCCTTCTGATTACCAGGATTTACCCTTATCTACTTATGAGGATTCTGATGCAGAGGATTCTATTCCCTCTGCTTCCCCTCCTGAGGATTTTTCTTTCGGTGATACCTTGCACACTCTTAGGGAGCATTTCTGCTGGGAAAGCCAGGATTACTCTGAGTCCAAAACGAGACTTAGGGAATTCTTACTACTACCTCAACACAGGCCTTTAGCTATCACTCCTCTTCTGGACATTGTAGATGATGCGTTCTTGGAATCTAACTTTACCCCAGACACTTTACTTTCAGCTCCCAGAAAACCTGACTGGTATTACAGAGTACCTGACTCTCACAAGTTCCTCTTCAAGAATCCTTCTGCGGATCCAGAGACCATTTCCCAAGGACCAAAAGGCATTAAGGCTACTGCTGCCAAAAATCCTACCCTTTCTGATAGAGATTCTAGAGCCTTAGACAGATGGGGTAAAAAGGTATACACTTCTGCTACTTTGGCCATTAGGGCTTTAAATTGCCAGTTTCATATGTTAAAGTATTAGCAGCATGTTATGGGGCTACTTAAACAGAAAATGGTGTTGATTCCTGACTGTACTGAACACAAAGAATTATGCAGAACAAGTTGGTAAAGATACTTTGCAATGTGGTTTTGATGCTTTAGAAGCATCTTGCAGGGCTGCTGTCACTGGGTCTGTAATTAGAAGGCATGCTTGGCTTAAGGAACAAAACTTGCCAGATCATGTAAAAGCTAAATTACTGGATGCTCCCTTAAACCAAGACCGCCTTTTTGGCAACAAAGCTGAAGAAGTCCTCAAAAGGATGGAGGAAAGAGCTAAATATATGCAAAATGTTAAAGATGTCCTACAAGTGCAGCCTCCCAGATTCAGTAGGCATTGGCCTTTCAAGAACTGGTCCTTTCCAGTTCCTTCTAGGCCTTCTCAGTCCAAACCCAGGAACAGCAGACCACCTAGGCTACAGTCTCAGGCTACACACAGACCTAAACAGTGGGGGGCTCCCACTTCCAAAGCAGGGAGTAGTAAGCCACCCCTCTACGGAAAAATGGCACAATGACTTAACCTTAACCCTCCCAAGCCCTGCTCAGCTACCTACTCCCTTAAGAGGAAAGCTCGCCTTGCATGCAAAAAACTGGGAACTCATTACCCAGGACAGATGGGATTTGAACATAGTTTCACAAGGATACAGATTCCACTTCCACACACTACCAACCCCAAATGGTTGGCCAGACCTACCCCCAAACCAATGGGCGGAGGCCCAACAGCAGGTTCTCTCTTCTCAATATCAGGGCTATTCAGCCTGTCCCAGCAGAAAGTACAGTTTTGTACCTACCATAAATGTAGATGTCCGATAGGTATGCATCTGCAGTCCTAACATATGGGTTGTCCTGCCTCAGGCAGCCCTTCGGTTGGCCGGATTCCAAAGTCTGGGTCTGGCCTCGGCTGATGTTGCACTTCACCCGACGTCATAGCTGCTGTTTATTGGGTATAAAGGCATCAGCCGATGCCATTTTCCTCAGTGTTTCTTGCCCCAGATGCCAGGTGCCCTCTAGGAAGACTAAATTTGGATAAATGCAAATAATTCCAAACAGTAGAGAGCAAACAATATAAAAATATATATATACATATATACAAACAAATACACCATAATAGATTCCCCCAGCTAGCTAAATGAGGGGTAAATACCCTAGGAATACCACAGAGGGGAAGGAGGGTAATCCTGACTGCAGATGCATACCTATCGGACATCTACATTTATGGTAGGTACAAAACTGTACTATGTCCTTCAAGGATGCATCTGCAGTCCTAACATATGGGTAGAATACCATAGCCAAACTGGGGGAGGAGGCACTAAGATAAAGATGGTGTAGTTAAGATCCTTTGCAAAACAGCAGTTGCAAAACCTGCTCGGGATCTAGAGTATAAGGGAAGATTATAATGCTTGGCAAATGTATGCACGGAGCTCCAAGTAGCAGCTTCTAAAATGTCTTTGGTAGCCACTCCTCGTAGGAAAGCTGTAGTGGTGGCTGTAGCTCTTGTGGAATGAGGTCTGATATTATCAGGAGTTGTCTTTCCATGAAAAGAATAGCAAAATCGAATGCAATTTCCTATCCATTTTGAGATTGTCTGTTTTGAAATTGCTTTTCCTTGCATTCCTGTTACCAGAAGCTGGTCAGTTTTTCTGCTGGTCTTAGTTCTGTCCAGATAGTAGCGTAATTGTCTGTGCACATCCAAGGTATGTAGCAGTCTTTTCCCCCTGTTCTGTGGGTTGGGGAAGAATGTAGGTAAATGAATCGCTTGGTTCAATGATACTCTGGAGACCACTTTTGGCATAAAGGTAGGGTTAGTTCTCAGAGAGACTCTGTCCTGATGGAAGATAAAGAAGGGTTGTACTGCCATTAATGCCTGTAACTCAGATACCCTTCTTGCTGAAGTAATTGCTAGCAGGAAAGCAGTTTTCCAAGACAAGAATTGTAATTCTGCTGTTGCTGCTGGTTCAAAAGGGGGAAGTGTTAACTTTTCCAGCACAAAGTTGAGATCCCATGTAGGTAAAGGTGGTTTCCTTGGAGGTTTTACATTTTTGATTCCTCTCAAGAACTGCCTGAGTAGAGGATGAGAGAAGACAGGAGGATCCATGTTGTATTCTGCTGAAATTGCTGATGCATGAATCTTAATGGAGGAGTAAGACAGGCCATTGTGGAACAGTTCTGCTAAATATTCCAGGATGTGTGCTATGTTTGCAAATGAGACAATGTTAAGTTGTCAATCTCGCCTTCATTCTTGCTGGATGGGTTCGGAGCCGATCCTCGGCTCCGACTCGGCACTTGCTTAGCTTGAGAACTCCTTTTACCAGCTCGAGGCAACCCTATATCCCATGATGCAAGGCGAAACTACCTCAGATCTCGTTTGCCGCTTTGCGAAGAGGTCTCTTTTTTGCCAGCTCAGGTAAGTTTGAATTTTCAAACAGTTTAGTCAGGGTTTTGTCTCTCCCTTGTTCTATATCATAGTGTGTAGTGTTTCTACAGCCCACCCTATTTCCCCATATATTTAAAAACTTTCTAGTTATAGTAAAGTTTAATTTTTTTCAGTTAGGCCTAGGCCTCTTTCTTAATCCCTGTCTGTTTGTGTGTTTTTGTTGGGATTAATAGTGTGACTGTTTGGGGTGTGTGAGTGTTGTTTTTTACTTGGACTATGTCTAAGGAAGGAAAGGTCTCAGGCTTCAAGAAGTGTGACTCGTGCTGTCAGAAAATGTCTCTGACAGACGGTCACACTTTTTGTGTTTACTGCCTGGGGCCTTTACACCTGCAGGACTCCTGTGCCATATGTCATTCTTTTAGCCAGAGAGTCCTGCAGGAGAGGAGGAACAAATTGATCCTCCGTGGCTTACTAAAGCCAGAAGGTTCACCCACTAAAACTAGGTCCAGTAAACCTTCAAAGCCACCTAAGGTTCAGGCTATAGTTGTTAAGCCTTCCCCGGTGGCTCCGACTCCTTCGGAGTCGAGATCGCTCGGCCGGAGCCGATCTTTCTTCTTCTGATGTGGTAGTGTCGGTTCCTACCGGCTCCGACACTCAATCTACTGTTGCCTTGTCGGCTCCGGCTGGAGCCGACATATTATCCAGTATCGGAGCCGAGAAGCCTTCGGCTCCATCTGGAACCCAGAGGACGTCGGCTCCGATGGCTTTGTCCAAGAAGAGATCTCGGTCCCCTTCTTTGGAATCTATCCACTCGGCTCCGGGGTCTCCTCTTTTGTCGGAACGGAGTCATCGGAGCCGATCTTCGAGATCTTCCAGGCTGTCTGACCACGATTTAGAGAGGGTGGTAAGCAGGCTGTTGAAGTCACAGGCACTAGCCCAAATGCTCCATAGCCCGTCTCAGCAGACTTCGGCTGTTGCTCTCCCTTGAACTTCCTCCTCCGACTCCCCTCCAGAGTTCGGAGCCGGAGCTTCTCGGGACAGCGACCGTGTCGGTGCCGGAACCGATACATCCCCTTTCGGCTCCGTCGTATTCGGCTCCGATCTCCTCCATGAGACCTTCCTTGGAGGGATCCGGTCGTCGAGTTTCCCTTGTCGGCTCCGAGGGGCTAGTGGCATCGGACCCTTGTCCGATCCCGCTCTCCCTCTCGGGGCTTCGGCCTTGGTAAGCTCGGCACCGACATCGGCCTCGGAGCCTTCTCTCTCAGTGGAGCCGGGAATTCCTATTTCTTCAGAACGGGAATATTCCGGCCTCCCGGGGAGAGGAGCCTTTGAGGTGATGAGGAGTGTCCTGGCACCTGAGCCAGGTCAACGGTCCATCCCTTTAGCTCCTCCCTCTTCGGTGCCTGTGGATGTCTCTTGCCAGCCTCTTGCTCTCAGGCCCAGGGATCCATCGCCCCAGGTTTCCCCATTGGGAATAACTTCCTCTTCCGTGGTTTCTCCTGATCCTGCAGGGGAACCCCCTCGGAAGAGGACGTGTAAGAGGAAACACACAGACTCCCCTGAGTCTACAACATCTGATACCGACTTAGATGAGTCGGAGGGTTCCCCACGGTCCCCCTCTGAGGATGTCTCCTTTTCGGACATCCTTGAGCTCCTCAAACAGAGGGGGAATTGGCCCTCCATTGACCCCTCCGAGGATGAGTCGGTATACCTGGAGGCTTTTGGATCCCGACCCTCCACCTCCTGGGTGTCTCCGCCTTTCGACCCACTTATGCAGGTAGTGGCTCGGAAGGCGTGGGCAGCTCCAGATTCTGTGGAACCGGTCCCCAGGAGACCATCCAAATGTATTACGGCCCCTTCAGACAAGCAGTTTCTTTCTAAGGGCGTCTCTGTGGATGCTATGGTGGTGGCGGCGGCCACCAAGAAGGAACTTGGGATCCTTCAGTGCCTGTCCATCCTCCTAACAAAGATTCTAGGACCATGGACAGGTATGGCAAGCGGATGTTTTCTTCAGCGACCTTTGCTATGCGTTCGCTGAACTACCTTTGTCATTTCACCAGACTTCAAAGAGATATTCTCAAGGAACTAGGTGAAGTGGTTCAGGATCCTTCAGCTGCTGGGGCTCAAGACAAGATTGCCTCACAGCTAGCAATCCTAAATTCTTTAACCAACTCCTCCATGCGGCTCATATCCTATGCAGCCGATGGAGCGAGCAGAGCCGCAGGCACAGGAGTGGCTCTTAGATGTGAAGCCTGGATGCGGCTTTGTAATTTTGCGGACCCCTTTAAGGCGTCCTTCACCAATACCCCCTTTGACGGTTCGGCTTTGTTCGGACCTCAGGTGAAGGAAACCTTGACCAGGTGTGAGCAAGATGGCAAAACTCTTTCTGCCGTTGGAGTCCATTTTTCCACCCCTTCTAGACCCTATCCCAAGGGTCAGAAAGGAGGAAAGATGTGGTTCCGTAAAGCCCAAGGAGCAGCCGGACATGCGTGGTCAGTTTACCCCAGAGGCAGAGGGGTAACAATAATAGACGCCCTAGAGGCAGAGGGGGTCCTCAGAACCAGGGCAACAGGGAATCTCTTCCTGAGAAGCCCTTTCAGCATCCCTGAGGTGTTGCCCGACTGTCCACCCTTGGAGGCAGTCGGGAAGGATTTCACTGTACCCAGTAGCCTGGCTCCCTTTCACAAGATATGTGGGTACAGTCGATCATATCCGAGGGTTACAAAATCCCCTTCGAAAGGTATCCCATACCTCACCAATCCCTTCCAGACATCTCACCCGGTCAAAGGGATTTGGCAGAACAGGAGGTTTCAAAGCTCCTAGAAAAAAGAGCCGTCCAGACTGTTCCAGCAGACCAAGTAGGATCCGCCTACTGAGATTCTTTTGGTCCCCAAAAGGACGGGAGATTGGAGACCAATTTTAGACCTGAGCAATCTAAACAGATTTGTCAAGAAGGCAAGATTCTGGATGGTCACGCTTCAGTCCATTCTGCCCTTTCTGGGCAAGGACAACTGGATGTGCTCGATAGACCTTCAGGACGCGTACTATCACATAAAGATACACAGGCGCTCCAGGAGGTTTCTCCGCGTTCGGCTAGGGACCAGTCATTATCAATTCAGAGCCCTGCCCTTTGGCCTCACTTCATGCCCCAGAGTGTTTACCAAATGCATGGCAGTGGTCACAGCTCATCTGAGACGTCAAGGATTCCAGGTGTTTCCTTATTTAGACGACTGGCTCCTCTCCGCCACCACCAAGCATCAGCTTCTTCAGAGCAGAGACTACACTCTGCAGCTTTGCAAAAGGTTGGGAATATCAGTGAATTTCGAAAAATCTTCTCTGCTGCCTTGCCAATCTATCACCTTTATAGGCGCAGAATTAAACACCGTCAGTTTGTTAGCCAGACTAACAGATCAGAGAATTCTGGACATCCAAAATACGTCGATTTTATTGCAGAGCAGCAAAGTCAAAGCCATATTGGTTCTGAAAGTTCTAGGTCTTATGGCTGCGGCCATTGTACTTCTACCATTAGCTCGCTTCCACATGCGTCTTCTGCAGTGTATGTTATTCACTCAGTGGTCATTCCAGAACCTTCCTATGAGGCACGAAATCTTAGTTACACAATCATGCAGGACTCATCTAACCTGGTGGATATCTTCCCCTCTACTTCATCAGGGCCGACCATTTGTTCCCCCTCCTCCGGTTGCCACAGTCACTACGGATGCCTCTCTGATCGGGTGGGGGGGGCATTATCAGGGCAGGATGGTCCACGGGACTTGGCAACCCATCGAATACCATCTGCACATAAATGTCCTGGAGATGAGAGCGGTGCTTTTAACGTTGCAAGCCCTCAACGACTTTCTTCCCACGGGGACTATTGCAGTTCAAACGGACAACATGTCTGTGGTCTGGTACATCAACAAGCAGGGCGGGACCAGGTCCTATCCTTTGTGTCGAGAAGCTCTCAGACTTTGGCAATGGGCAATCTCCTCTCATCGGTTTCTGATAGCAACGCACATCCCCGGCAGGTCCAACCTCTTAGCGGACAGACTGAGCAGAGCCATTCTCATGCCTCACGAGTGGTCTCTCAATCAATCAATAGTGGACGAGATATTTCTGAAGTGGGGCACCCCTTGTTGCGATCTTTTTGCTACACCCCAAAACAACAAATGCCCGGACTTCTTCACCCTCTTTCCCCTACCAGGCCAACCCCTGAGAGACTAACCCAGGATTGGCCCCGGGGACTTCTGTACGCCTTTCCTCCTTTCCCCTTAATTCCACAGGTCATTCAGAAAGCTACCATTTTGAGAGCCAAGTTGATTCTCATTGCCCCTTACTGGCCTCGACAAATTTGGTTTCCGACTCTGCATCGTCACCTCCTGGTGCAGCCTTGGTATCTGGACCCAGTTCCGGATCTTTTGATCCACCAATCGGGTCAACAGCACCGGGCCATTCGTTCTCTCAACCTCACTGCTTGGTTGCTCCACTTCCTTCCCTAGCCAGGCTTCCTATGATCTCTGATCCTGTCAGAGATATCTTAATAGCTTCTTTGAAGTCGTCCACCAGAACAGTTTATGCTAGCAAGTGGCGACGTTTTTCCCTTTGGGCAAACTCCAGGCACATTGATCCCTTTACTGCACCTGTGCATTCTGTTTTAGATTTTCTAGCTGAAGTTTTTCAGTCAGGATCTTCTTCATCAACAGTCAAAGTTCAACTGGCGGCTATTTCCAAATATCATGTTGGCTTGCAAGATCATAACATTATGTCACATAGACTATGCAAAGCTTTTCTGAGAGGAGTTTTTCTCCTGAAACCGCCAATAAAACATCCTCCTCCACAATGGGATCTTAATTTAATGTTAGCATCCTTGATTTTACCACCCTTCGAACAGTCTGCTTCATGCTCCTTGAAGTTATTGACCTGGAAAACTATATTCTTACTGGCTGTCACTTCAGCAAGAAGGGTATCCGAGATTCAAGCTCTCTGCATCCGTTCCCCTTACTTGGTTTTTCACAAGGACAGGGTATCCTTGAGAACAAATCCATCCTTTCTCCCCAAAGTTGTTTCTCAAACTAATATTAATCAATCCATCGATCTACCAGTTTTTTTCCCAAATTATTCTGACAGAGCTGAACAAAAGCTTCATTTTTGGATGTCCATCGTCAGCTCAGGTATTATTTGCATAGAACTAAACAATTCAGGAAATCAGACCAATTATTTGTCTCCTATGCAGAAAACAGGAAAGGTCTCCCAGTATCAAAAGTGACCTTATCCAGATGGTTATCTTCCACCATTTCTTACGTGTATTCTCAGAGGCAAGCAACTACCCTCTAAACCGAAGGCACACTCAACCAGGAGTCTATCCACTTCTACAGCTTTTCAGGATAGACTACCCATTGATACCATTTGTGCAGCAGCTACTTGGGCCACTCCTCATACCTTTGTCTCTCATTACAAATTAGATTTGGCCTCCAGGGACAGAGCCAGTTTTGGTTCCACAGTACTGAAGAGTCTGTTCCATTGAGCCACCCGGGATACAGGTGCTAGGGACGCGGTCCCATCCAGCAAGAATGAAGGCGAGATTGACAACTTAACATTTAGAAGTTATGTACCTACCATAACGTTCCATGTTAGTTGTCTTCTCTCGCCTTCTTTCTTGCGTCCCTCCCTCCTTCCCCCTGGCCTGGACAGATCTTGAAGGGCTTCTCTTTCTCAGGTTTTCTCTCCTGAGTCTTCAATAGAAGAGTCTATCTTAAGAACCTTTTTGCCTAGTTCTACTAGGTTAGTCTTTGCTCTTCCTTTGGGAATAGTTTTATTTAGCAGGGTGTTATAGCTACCAAACGAGATCTGAGGTAGTTTCGCCTTGCATCATGGGATACAGGGTTGCCTCGAGCTGGTAAAAGGAGTTCTCAAGCTAAGCAAGTGCCGAGTCGGAGCCGAGGATCGGCTCCGAACCCATCCAGCAAGAAAGAAGGCGAGAGAAGACAACTAACATGGAACGTTATGGTAGGTACATAACTTGTAATTTTCTCCCTTTGCTGCACTCCAAATGAGGTATCTTTTCCACTTGGCTGAATAAGTCTTCCTTGTGGAGGGTCGGTGTGTCTCCAGGATAATGTCCTTAACCCTCTGAGATAAACCTGGGTTATTTTGTTTTATGCAATATTCCAAGCAGCTAGCTGCAGTGTTTTCAAGTTTGGATGTAGGATCTGGTAGTTGTCCTGTGTTAGAAGTAAGGGACATAGAGGTAGAGGCCATGCGTGTGTCCGAGACATGCTTCTCAGTAGCGGGTACCAATGTTGCCTCGGCCAGTCTGGAGCTATCAGAATTACCCTTGGCTGATCCTCTCTGATCTTCAGTAGAACTTTGTACATCAAGGGAAGAGGTGGAAATGCATATGCTGTCAGGTTTTCCAGCTGAAGGAAGGGAGTCCACCCTCCAAGCAAGTGGGTGGTATGCTCTTGTGCAGAATTTCTTCAATTGGTGGTTGTGTGGGGAGGTGAACAGGTCTATCTCTGGTAGTCCCCATTTCTTTGTTATGGCTTTGAAGATTTCTGGATGCAGCATCCATTCGTGAGCATCCGTGGTAGTTCTGCTTAAGGTGTCTGCTAGAGAATTTTCTTTTCCTGGTACAAATCTGGCCTGAAGTTGAATGTTGAGATTCAGGGCCACATTCCACAGGTCCATTGCCATCCGGCATAGAGGATATGAATGTGTACCTCCCTGTTTGTTGATGTACCACATGACTGTGGTATTGTCCGTCCTTATCAGCAGATGACCCTGTTGGAGTGGTCTGAATGCCTGGATCGCATGTTTCACTGCCAGCATCTCCTTTAGATTTATGTGTAGATTCAGCTGGTCTTGGGTCCATAGGCCTTGTATACACTTGTCCACCATGTGTGCCCCCCATCCTAGGTCTGAGGCGTCCGTGGTGATGGTCTGGCATGGATGAGGTTTGTGGAAAGGCAAGCCTCTGTTCAACTGACAGGCTTGAGCCCACCACAGGAATTCTTGCTTCAGGCATGGAATTATTGGAATCTGGGCTTCTAGACTGTGCTTGTGTTGAGACCATACATTCCTTAGGTACCATTGTAGCTTTCTCATATGCAGCCTGGCATGTGGAACCAATATTATGCAGGATGCCATGTAGCCCAGGGCTTGCAGGACTTTCCTTGCAGTAAGCTGAGTTTGTGTTGTTAATGTCATGAAGTAGACTGGTAGTTGCTTTTGTTTTCTTCTGTGAGAAAAGCCATCTGAGTTGATGTATCCAGTTCTGCACCCAAGAATGTTATCCTTTGGGATGGTACTAGTCTTGACTTTTGCATGTTGACTGTGTATCCCAAGGCTTGCAACAGTTGTATGACATTTTCCAAATCTTTTGTTAATTTTGCCTTGTTGTCCGCTTGTATCAGGCAGTCGTCCAGGTATGGGTAAATTTGAATTCCCTGAAGCCTGCAATGAGCAATTACTGATGCCAGGCATTTCGTGAATACTCTGGGCAGTAGATAAGCCAAAGGCAATGCTGAGAATTGATAATGCTCTGATCCTGCAAGAAATCTGAGGTGTCTTCTGCAATCTGGTCGTATAGGGACGTGCAGGTATGCCTCCTTGAGATCTAGAGTCACCAGCCAAGACTCCTTGCCCAGCATGGGAAGAAGCTGCTGGAGGGTCAGCATTTTGAATTTTGGAACAATGAGGTATGTGTTCAGTGCGGACAAGTCTAGAATAGGTCTCCATTGATTTTCTTTTCTTGGTACAAGGAAAAGCCTGGAGTAAAATCCTTGGCCTTGTTCCATAGGTGGCACCTCTTCTATAGCTCTCATCCTTAGTAAGTTGTCGATTTGTCTTAGAGCGTCTGTTTTTTTGGCTTGGTGGTAGGTTTGGCATTCCTCTCTTTTTTGGTAGAGTGTGGAAGTGAAACCTGTAGCCCTTGTCTATTGTTTGTAAAGTCCATTTGTCTCCTGTAATGTAATGCCAGTTGTCGGAAAATAAGGCTAGCTTTCTGCCCAAGGGTGCTTCCAGTTGTTCCCTGGTAGGCGGAACTATAGCCAAGTCATTGTGTCTGCCCCGTGGAAGTGGTTGTAGTTGATTCTGTGGCAGTACTTCTCTGGTTGGTAGGTTGCCACTGACGTCCCCTGTAGGCACCCCTAGATTGACCTCTGCCTCTTGGCGTCTATTTCTGCCTCTCTGCTCTGGGGTTGTCTGGAAAGGACCAATTCTTCGAAGGCCAATTTCTGCTAAACCTCGGAGGTTGGACCTGTAAGAAATCCTTGACTGTTTGGACAGATTTTGCTTTTTCTTCCACCTTCTTTAGAACCTCCTGTGCAGGGGAGCCAAACAAACTTTGTTTCTCCATGGGAGCATCTAGGAGTTTTGACTTAACATGGTCTGGTAAGGATTGTTCTTTTAACCAGGCATGCCTTGAATCACTGTTCCAGTCATAGCTGATCTAAAGGAAACCTCCAGTGCATCATAGCCACATTTTAAGAAATGGTTACTGACCTGCTGAGAGTTATGTACCAAATCCTGAAGGGACTTGCGGTCTAAAGGTTCAGGAGAAGACAGTTTTTATTTAGCTGGTCTAACAAAATTCCTGGTACTGAATCATGTGAAATTGACAGTTCAAGGCCCTGGCGAAAGAGTAGCAGAAGTATAAACCTTTTACCCCTTCTCTCTAATGCTCTAGATTCCCTTTCAGAGGGAAGAGGGTTTTGGCAGAGGCAGCTGCCACACCTTTAGGGCCCTGTGAAATGGTTTCAGGGTCTGCAACAGGAGCCTTATACAAATGGTAGTGTGTGTCCGGGACCCTGTAATATCTGTCTGGCTTGGCAGGGGCAGGAAGAGAATCAGGAGCAGTACAGGCATCATTATATGCATCATCAACAACTGTTAGTACTGGCGGAATGGCTAAAGGCCTATGCTGTGGTAAGTGTAAAAAGGTCCTTAGCCTTTTCCTTGAATCTGAAAAATCCTGGCCCTGCCATTGGAAGTGTTCCCTCATAGCATGCAAGGTTTCCCCAAAGGAAAATTCTTCAGGAGGAGAAGCAGAAGGAATGGAGTCTTCTGCATCAGAATCCTCATAAGGAGAATATGGGCCTTCGTGAGGGTCTGAAATGTCTGAGTCATCCGAGGAATAATCTGTAGAGACAGGTTCCGGGGGTTCATTCCTAGGCCTCTTGTCTGGATGGGGCTGAGAGGCCCTGTCTGGGTGAGGTTGGGATCCCCTGATCAAAGAAATGAGATCCTCAGCCAGGCTGAGTATTTGGGAACTAGAGGTAGGCCTATGTGAAGGAGTTTTAGCAGGTAAGGCCTTAGAAGATTTAGCTGCTTTAGCCCTGGCAAAAGCCTTGCTAGACATAGAAGCAGGGGGTCTAGCAGCCCCACGTGCAGGGGTAGATATGTCTAAAGGAATAGTGTCTGACAAATCCTGGGTGCCTGCTTCTGTAGCAGTAAATTCAGTAGCAGATTCAGCCATGCTCTGTGAGGCCTCGGCTATCGGAGGCATGCTTTCGGCCGAAGGAAGAACCGGGGGCTCGGTTTCAGCAGAAAACGAGACACTCGAGGTTGGCCTAACCGTGGTTTCAGACGAAACCGCGGGCCGCGAATGTCGGTCCTTTTCCTTGCGCTTTTTAGCTAATTGAGTAGTCGGAGTCTCCGATGGCATTTTGTATGCAAAAGCGGGACCAAAAAACTCCTCTGCAAACTCCGACCGACGTCTAAGTGTCCGTCGGTTGAAGGAAGCACAGGCTAGACAAGCTGATACGTCGTGGTCTGGGCCTAAGCAAGGAAGGCAGTAAGAGTGGAAATCCTTATGAGGTATTTGTTTCCCACAAGTTAAACAATTATTTACTTTGTCTGACATCGGCTGAGGCAAGAAAGAGTCCCCAACGGGTACTTAGCTTTTAGAAGTCTTGTGTAGAAATCTCTGGATCTGACCGACCGGCACTTGTGAACAGCTTCTGCTTCGGGCACCACGCGGCAAGAAAGACTGAGGAAAATGGCGTCGGCTGATGCCTTTATACCCAATAAACAGCAGCTATGACGTCGGGTGAAGTGCGACATCAGCCGAGGCCAGACCCAGACTTTGGAATCCGGCCGACCGAAGGGCTGCCTGAGGCAGGACAACCCATATGTTAGGACTGCAGATGCATCCTTGAAGGACATCAAAGGGGACTAGGTTTTTATTCAGTACTTTTTCTGGAACCCAGAAAAGACAACTCCTGGCATCCCATCCTGGACCTCTCTATTCTCAGTACCTTTCTGGTAGTTCCAAAATTCAAAATGCTAACTCTGCAACAGCTTCTTCCCTTGCTAGCCAAGAATACCTGGCTGATAACCCTAGACTTACCCAATAAGGGAATCTTGCAGGAAATACCTATGATTCAGGGCAGGCTCCATGCACTATCATTTCTCTGCACTTCCCTTTGGCTTATCTACTGCGGCCAGGGTGTTTGCAAAGTGTCCAGCTCCAACCATTGCATTTTGCAGGCAGAGAAATATTCAGATTTACCCATACTTGGATGATTGTCTTATTCAGGCAGAAAGCCAGGACTTGCTATTACAACACCTGGCATTCGTAAAGAAACTTCTAACCTCTTTGGGGTTACACCAGAAAGAAATCTCACCTGGTACCCTGCCAACAGATTGTATTCCCTGGAGTAAGCTTGAACACAACTTCCCAGATGGCATTCCTCACTCCGGAGAAACAAGTTTATTTGACAACCTACTTCAAACTGTTGGCCACAGAACCCCAGCTATCTGCAAGGAAAATACTGCAAGCCCTGGGGTTCATGGCCTCTTGCATTTTACTAATTCTACATGCAAGACTGCAAATGAGGAAACTCCAATGGTATCTAAAAAGCCTATGGTGTCAACATTCTCAGGACCTGGAAACAATGATTTCTATCATTCCTTGTATGACGACAGAGTTCCTTTGGTGGGCAGAGGCCTGCTACCACAACAAGGGACTCCATTTCACTCTACCCCCTGCTGCCCAAACCTAACAACAGAAGCATCAGACTATGCATGGGGGGCTCACATGGCAGGGCAGTGCATTCAGGGCAGATGGAACCCAAGACAGATGCACCTGTATATCACTCAGGAAGAAATGTTAGCTGTACAGAATGCTCTGACAGCCTTCAAAGACCGTATTCTTCCAGGACAACTATTGGTAAAGACAGACAACACCACAGTTATGTGGTACATAAACAAGCGGGGGGAACCCACTCGTACCCTCTCTGCAGACTAGTCATGGCTCTGTGGTACACAGCGTTGAGCTACCAAGTACACCTGCAAGCTCAATTCCTGCCAGGCAAATTAAATTCACTGGCAGACGACCTAAGCAGAAATCTCATGGACCTACATGAATAGAAACTAGAATCCAACATATTCAACCTCTTGAGGAACAAATGGGGGACTCTAGAGGTAGACCTGTTTGCCTCCCCTCAAAACTACCAATTGCACAAATTCTGCACACGAACTCCCCACAGCCAAGCTTGGAAAGTGGATGCCCTGTCCTTAACCTGAGCAAGCCTCTCAGTTTATGCCTTTCCCCCTCTGCCTCTCCTCTCAAAGGTCCTACTAAAGATCAAACAGGACAAGCCAAGGACAATACTGACTGCACCAGACTGGCCACGCCAGCACTGGTAACCCCCTCTTGCGCAGTATGACACTGCTTCAACCATGGCACCTGCCACAGACCCCTTCCCTGCTGTCCCAGCAGGTAGGCCAGATTCTACAGCCTCCGCTTCAAACCTGAACCTTGCAGCTTGGCTAATTCCTTGAGCTCTCCCCTAGCATCCCTCAGTAAGCAGGTATTGGATGTCATTCTGGAGGCAAGGAGGCCTAGTACTAGAAAATCCTATGCTGTAAAGTGGAAAAGATACTGTTCCTGGAGCCTAGTGCAGGGGATGGGCACAGCGGTGCCCAGCTTACCTCATATTCTACAGTACTTAACAGAAATGCTCCACAAGGGCCTATCCTTCTTGTCAATTAAAATTCATGCCTCTGCCATTTCATCACATTATTATACTGAGCCACCCCTCTTCTCTCTCACCCCTTGCTAAAGCAATTCCTTGGAGGGCCCAAAAACTTAAGACCCCCCCCCCCAGGAGCGCTCCCACTCCAGCCCTGGGACCTTAACTTTGTATTGGAAAAGCTCAACCCCACCCCTTTGAACGAGCTGCTACAACGGAGTTGAAATTCCTTTCTTGTAAAACAGCCTCCCTTCTAGCCATTACTTCAGCTAGAAGAGTGTCTGAATTACAGGCCCTTATGGCAGTGGAACCCTTCATTATCTTCCATGCGGACAGGGTTTCCCTCAGGACTAATCCTTCCTTTATGCCCAAGGTGATGTCTTCTGTGGCCCTAAATCAGTCCATTCATTTGCCTACTTTTTTCCCTAATCCACAAAACAAAGGGGAACGAATCATGCACTGTCTGGACGTGCACAGACTGCTTAGATTCTATTTGGAAAGGACTAAGCCTATCAGAAAATCTGAACAGCTGCTAGTTAGCTTTGCTGCAGGGGCAGAGGGGAAGGCTATTTCAAAGCAAACCATTTCCAAATGGATGGCCCATTGCATTTTTTTCTGCTACAAGCACCATGGAAAACCTACCCCACAGGGGATAAGATCGCATTCCACCAGGGCTGCATCTACTTCTGCGGCATTTCTGAGAGGGGTCCCTACCAGGGACATCCTAGAAGCTGCTACCTGGAGCTCTGTACATACCTTCACCGAACATTACCACTTGCCTATCTTTTCTAAATCCAGAGTTGGATTTGCCAATGCAGTCTTGCAGGGATTAATAGCTGGCCCTAATGCTCTTTAACTTCCTCCTCTCTTCCTTAGCTTTGGGAATCAACACAAATGTGATTACTGCAACAGTGAAACACGAAGAACATAGTACAGTTGTGTACACTTACCGTAAATGTAGATGTTCAAGTGTATTCACTGTTGCAGTCCTGGTTACCCTCCCTCCAGCCCCCTGACTTTGCTTGGCTCTACCTTTCCTTCTTGTTTGGCATATATTATATCATGTGTATTTGCTTTTTGCTGGGGATGTACCATACCATATAATTGTTACCTATTGTGGGGGCACCTGACATCTGGGGCAAGGAAAAACTGATGTAATGGCATCGGCTGCATGTTTTATACCCGTGACGACCTGACTTCATGGAAGAAGCGACAGTATCCAGTGCAAAAATCCGAAGACTCTGGTATTTAGGCCGACTGAGGGCTACCTGCAGGCAGATAACCCAAATGTGATTGCTGCAACAGTGAAACACGAAGAACATAGTACAGTTGTCTACACTTACCATAAATGTAGATGTTCAAGTGTATTCACTGTTGCAGTCCTGGTTACCCTCCCTCCAGCCCCCTGACTTCTCTTGCCTCTACCTTTCCTTCTTGTTTGGCATGTATTATATCATGTGTATTTGCATTTTACTGGGGGTGTACCATACCATATAATAACTGACATCTGGGGCAAGAAAAACTGATGTAAATGCATCGGCTGTATGTTTTATACTCCTGACGACCTGACATCAAGGAAGAAGCGACAGCATCCGACGCAGAAATCCAAAGACTCTGGTATTCAGGCCGGCTGAGGGCTACCTGCTGGCAGATAACCCAAATGTGATGACTGCAACAGTGAATACGCTTGAACATCTACATTTATGGTAAGTGTACACAACTGTACTTTCCTACAAGTCATTAGTCATTAACAATTGAGATTTGCAGTTTCCTGTACCTTTTTGTGTTTAGTAGACAAATGCCAATTATCACCAGACTCTGGCACTTTTGGAAGTAATATAATTTCCATATTCCTTGAGGAGCCCAGCTTGGAAAGACAGACAAAAAGAAAATTTAACAGAATCCTCTTCAAACTAGATGGTAGAATATGCAGATATTTGAGATACTGAATGTGTTATCTTGTTTTTTGGGGGTAATTACCATAATTGCTGTCACCACTGTAAAAATAAATAAGTAGAATTTTGCACTGTGAAACTACATTTTAGAAGTTGCATTAAGCTTTGCATTATTTTTCCTTTGATAATGGTGGGATGATCCTCAGTAGTCAGTATAACCAGTATTGATGGACCCAACCACATTGTGCAGGGCCTGGTTAGTTATTTTGTGGTAACTTAAGCCAGCACCATTCACCTGGGTGTACCCCAACTAACTTCCTAGCTGCTTTTTAGGGAAACCTGATACAGAATCCTTGGTAGGAGAAAAGCTTTTGACTACAAGCTGTGATGGTAAAGAATTTGTTCTTGGAACTTGTAGGATATCTATAGTAGTTAAAGAAAAGAATGTGGGATAATGTTGATCACAGGGGATAGAAGGAAATGTTTGTGCTGTTATGGCATATTTGCTGTACATTTATGTTTTTGGTGAGGTCTTTCAAACTTCAAATAAAACAAAGGCTTGTCCTAATCAAGGTACTCAACTCTCTGAATCATCTTTGGTGCCTGTGATCTCTTCAGGTTGTTAGTGTATACTGCAGTCATGTACATCAACAAACAAGGGGGAACTATTTGAAATATCGGGACTTGCTACAGTGAGTCTTGAAATGTGGAGACTGAATGGCCAAAAGGTCAGTGTAGACATTTCAGTCCAGAGCTGGGAATCAGGTCATACCAGCTCTACAGACTAGCCATGTTAGCTTAGGATGTAGCTTCACAGCACAGTGTCACTTTACAGGCATCCTTAGGATATAGCTTCACAGCACAGTGTCACTTTACAGGCATCCTTAGGATATAGCTTCACAGCACAGTGTCACTTTACAGACATCCTTAGGATATAGCTTCACAGCACAGTGTCACTTTACAGGCATCCTTAGGATGTAGCTTCACAGCACAGTGTCACTTTACAGACATCCTTAGGATGTAGCTTCACAGCACAGTGTCACTTTACAGGCATCCTTAGGATATAGCTTCACAGCACAGTGCACTTTACAGGCATCCTTAGGATATAGCTTCACAGCACAGTGTCACTTTACAGACATCCTTAGGATATAGCTTCACAGCACAGTGTCACTTTACAGGCATCCTTAGGATATAGCTTCACAGCACAGTATCACTTTACAGACATCCTTAGGATGTAGCTTCACAGCACAGTGTCACTTTACAGACATCCTTAGGATATAGCTTCACAGCACAGTGTCACTTTACAGGCATCCTTAGGATGTAGCTTCACAGCACAGTGTCACTTTACAGACATCCTTAGGATATAGCTTCACAGCACAGTGTCACTTTACAGGCATCCTTAGGATGTAGCTTCACAGCACAGTGTCACTTTACAGACATCCTTAGGATATAGCTTCACAGCACAGTGTCACTTTACAGACATCCTTAGGATATAGCTTCACAGCACAGTGTCACTTTACAGGCATCCTTAGGATATAGCTTCACAGCACAGTGTCACTTTACAGACATCCTTAGGATATAGCTTCACAGCACAGTGTCACTTTACAGGCATCCTTAGGATATAGCTTCACAGCACAGTGTCACTTTACAGACATCCTTAGGATATAGCTTCACAGCACAGTGTCACTTTACAGGCATCCTTAGGATATAGCTTCACAGCACAGTGTCACTTTACAGGCATCCTTAGGATATAGCTTCACAGCACAGTGTCACTTTACAGACATCCTACATTCCATCAGAGCAAAACTGTGTAGGAAATGAGCTGAGCAGGACAAGAGAAAACCTCATGAATGGAAATTAGATTGGGGGTCTTCTGAGATTTAATCCATCTGTGGAGATTTCTTCAAGTAGACCCCTTTGCCCTCCTCTGTGAACAATTAGTTGGCAAGATTCTGCTGCAGGATTCCAAGCAAGACAGTTGCCTTTTCTTTTCCTAGAACAGGAATGTTCCTATATGCTTTTCCACCCTTTCCACTCATATCCAGGGTACTTGTGAAGATTCAGAAGGAATCCTCCAAGTTGATTGTGGTGACTCCCTTCTGGCTCAGGCAGCCGTGGTTCTCTCTTCTTTGGAAATGGCTAGGAGCAATTACCGCAAGCTTCCTGACTGACAAGATCAGGAGTGTTTGATACACCCTAACATCATTTAACTTCAGTTGACTGCCTGCTTAATAGGATCTTGATTCTATTTAGATATCTGTTTACTAGGATGTGCAGTAGGTGCTAGTGGAGGGAAGAAGACTTGCTGTTACAAAATTGTATATTAGCAAATGGAAAAGATTTTCTAGTTGGTACTAACAACATTAACCAGCACTCATTCAGGACTTAGTTGTTCTCTGCCTTTTACAATATTTGCCTGAGTTACTATCTTGTGGCCTTTCTTATTTTTCTGTCAAGGTTCATTTATTGGCCATTTCAGTATGCCTACTCATGAACCCTCCTCTTTCAGTGCGATCTCATATCAAAATGTTTTTCAAGGAAGGTTTGCTTAAGAGGCCTCCAAGAAAACCAGTTGATCCTCCTTGGGATCTTAATTTGTGTTGGAGAAGCAAATCAGCCAGGTTAGCTCATTTCAGCTAAACTGGCTGATTTGAGGTTCTTAACATGGAATAGAGTTTTACTGATTGTTCTGACCTCTGTAAGAAAAATATGTTGTTTGCACGCTGTTATGGTGAGTCAACCTTACCTCAGGGATGTTCTTCGTGTTTCACTGTTGCAGTCATTACATTTGGGTAATCTGCTGGCAGGTTGCCGTCAGTCGGCCTGAATTCCAAAGTCTTGGGTCCTGCGTCGGTTGCTGTCTCCTCTTCCATGACGTCAGGTCGTCAGGGGTATAAAACAGGCAGCTGACGCCATTTTCTTCAGTCTTTCTTGCGCGGTGCCTGAAGCAGAAGCATTTCGCAAGTGCCGGTCGGCAGACTCCTGAAATATTCGAGTTTGAGTTTCAGAACCAGTCTTCACTAAAGCTAAGTACCCTGTTGGGGAAACTTTTTTCTTGCACCATACCGATGTCAGAAAAAGTTCATAATTGTATTACTTGTGGGAAGCAAATGCCTCATAAGGATTTCCACTTATACTGTGTTCCTTGCCTAGGCCCTGATCACAACGTGCCTGGCTGTCGGTTTTGTGCTAGATGTAACCAACGCACTATTAAGCGTCGGTAAATTTTTGCCTCAAAATATTTTGGAAACACATTTAACTGCACAGAAATGTCATCAGATAACAATCCAACTACCGGAGTACATAAAAAGCACAAAGAAAAGGACAAAGACAGACAGTCGAGGTCCAAAACAGACGACTAAGTTTCTCCTAAGCCAGTTGCCGGTTCGCCGGTACTCAGTGAGGTGCTTTCGCAGCCCCTGATACCCGCTACTTTAGAGTTGCAAGCCCCTAACGACACCCATGTGGAATCCGGCATGCCGCGAGATACTCAAAGTATTGGACCCACGGATGTATCTCCCTTGGATGGGTCCGGAGCCGCTGATCAGGCACTGGCTTCTGAGGGTATTTTCAGGCCTCAACATCTTTATATCAATCCGACGACAACTGCAAAACCAAAGACAAAAGCAACTTCTAAAACTAAAAAACTGACGCATGAGCCAAGTGCACAGGCCTCTATGCCTAAAAAACAGATGACCAAAATGGCTGAAGACCTCATTACCTTGATCATGGGTTCCCATCCCCCACTAGATAAGAGGCCTAGGCAAGACACTAATTATGATTCTTCAGATCAGGTTTCTGTTTCTTCTGATTCCTCTTCTGATCAGGAATTTATCTATACCTCCCTATGAGGATCCTGATGCAGAGGAGTCTGTACCATCTGCATCACCTCCTGAGGTTTATTCATTTGGAGAAACCTTGCATACTTTGAAGGAGCATTTTCACTGGGGAGAGCCAAGATTTCTCAGAATCAAAAAAGAGGCTCAGGGATTTCCTTCATCTCCCTCAGCATAGGCCTTTAGCCATACCCCCTGTTTTAGACATTGTGGATGATGTGTTTTCGAAGTCAAGCTTGACCCCTGACTCGTTACCTCCGGCTCCCAGAAACCAGACAGGTATTACAGGGTCCCTGACTCGCATAAATTTTTATTTAGAAACCCTGCTGCTGATGCTAAAGATATTTCACAGGGTCTAAAGGGAGTTAAGGCCTCAACAGCAAAAAATCCTACCCCCTCTGACAGAGATTCAAGGGCACTGGACAGATGGGGAAAAAAGGTTTATACATCTGCAGTCTTGGCAGTTTGGGCCTTAAACTGTCAATTTCATATGCTCAAGTATCAACATTTTATGGGATTGCTGAAACAGAAAATTATGTTGATTTCTGAATGTGTAGAAAATAAAGAATTGCAGGAATTATCGCATGCACCTGAACAGTTTGGAAAGCATACTTTGCAATGTGGTTTTGATTCCTTAGCCTCCTGCAGGGCCGCAGTTACTGGATCTGTGATTAGGAGGCATGCCTGGTTAAAGGAACAAAATTTGCCCGATCATGTTAAAGCTAAATTGCTAGATGCACCTTTACAGCATGATACTCTGGTATTAAGGCAGAAGAGGTTTTAAAGAAAATGGAAGAAAAAGGCAAAGTCTATGCAAACTTTAAAAGACTTCTTACAAGTGCAGCTACCAAGATTCAGTAGACACTGGCCTACAAAAAATTAGTCCTTTCCTGTGTCAGACAGAGCTCAAGGGGGCAAATCCAGATGCCCTAAGGGTTCCAGATACCAGGCACAAGATTGGTAAAGGTCAAAGCAATGGGGCGCTTCTACCTCCAAATCTGGAGGAGATGAAGTGCAAACCTACAGAAAACGGTTCCAATGACTTCCCCCTGCCTACACCAAGCACTTATCTTTTGGCAGCACCCTTAGGGGGAAAAATTAGCACTTTTTGCTCAAAATTGGCAGTTAATAACCCAGGACAAGTGGGTGCTAAGCATAGTATCACAGGGATACAGGTTCCATTTCCATATTCTGCCAATGGCAAACGGTTGGCCAGATCTGCCAAAAAATCAATGGGCAGAGGCACAGAAACAGGTTACATCCCTCATGGATATGGGGGCCATTCAGCCAGTACCAGAACAGGAAAAAGGACAATATTTTTACTCGACTGTTCTTGGTACCCAGAAAGGACAAGGCCTGGCGGCCAATACTGGATTTATCGATTTTTGAGCACATACCTGGACATTCCAAAATTCAAAATGCTGACTTTTCAGCAGCTTCTGCCCATGGTGACATTAGACCTAAAAGAGGCATACCTGCATGTCCCAATAAGACAGTCGTGCAGAATATACCTCAGATTCAAGGCTGGCTTAATGCATTACCAATTCTCTGCACTGCCCTTTGGCTTATCTACTGCACCCAGGGTCTTTACAAAGTGCCTGGCACCAGTAATTGCATTTTGCAGATAAAGAAGTATACAAATATATCCTTACTTTGGACGTCTGTCTCATTCAAGCAGAGAACAAGGACATTCTTCTTCAATACCTGGCGTTTGTGAAAAGGCTTCTAACATGCCTAGGGTACACAATAAACTAAAAGAAATCACAACTGGTACCCTCTCAAAAGATAACATTCCTGGGTGCAAGCTTGAATACAACTGACCAGATGGCTTACCTCACGCCAGACAAGCAAAGGCAACTGACTACTTACTTCAAACTGATGGCAACAAAAACCCAGTTATCTGCAAGACAAATTCTGCAGGCTTTGGGCTTCATGGCGTCCTGCATCCTACTGACTCCATATGCAAGACTGCATATGAGGAAACTTCAGTGGTACCTAAAATGTTTATGGAGTCAACATTCTCACAGTCTAGAAACAATGATTCCTCTCATTGCCTGCCTACAACAGGAGTTTCTGTGATGCGCAAAGGCATGTCACCAAAACATGAGATGGGCCTTCATTCTACCCCCTGCCAGCCAAACCTTAACAACTGATGCATCAGATTATGCCTGGGGGGCCAACATGGCAGGAAGATGCATTCAGGGCATATGGACCCCAAAACAAATGCATCTACATATCAACCAGAAAGAGATGCTAGCTGTTCAAAATGCCCTAACAGCCTTCAAGGACTTACTTCATCCAGGACAACTATTGATAAAGATGGACAACACCACGGTCATGAGGTATATAAACAAGCAGGGGGGCACACACTCATACCCCCTTTGCAGATTAGCCATGGCACTGTGGGACACAGCTTTGACTTACCAAATACATCTTCAAGTTCAATTCCTGCCAGGAAAGCAAAATACTCTGGCAGACGATTTAAGCAGAAACCTTATGGATCCTCACAAGTGGAAACTAGATCCACAAGTCTTCAGCATGATAAATGGTGGAACCCAGACATAGATCTCTTTGCCTCTCCTCAAAATTATCAATTGAAAAGATTCTGCACAAGGACTTATCACAGACAAGCATGGAAAGTGGACGCCCTATCCTTCAGTTGGAAAAACCTATCAGTTTACGCCTTTCCTCCTCTGCCTCTTCTCCCCAAGGTCCTCCTAAAAGTCAGACAAGAGAAACCAAAGGTGATACTAATTGCCCTGGACTGGCCCCACCAATACTGGTACCCAATCCTAAGGAACTTGTCTCAATACCCAGCTTGGACCTTATCCCAAAGACCTCAACTACTGTCCCAGCAAAACAATCAGATCCTGCACAATCCGCTCCAGACACTGAACCTGGCAGCATGGCTGATCATGTAGTTATACAAACAACACTTCTCAGTAAAGCTGTGATGGATGTCATTTTGGAAACCAGAAGGCCTAGTACTAGAAAATCTTATGCTGATAAATGAAAGAGATTCTGTGCGTGGAATCAAGCACAAGGAACTGATACAGCAGAACCAAATATTCCTCAGATATTACAATATTTGACTGAGATGCTTGACAAAGGCCTATCTTTCTCATCAATTAAAATCCATGCCTCTACCATTTTGGCTCATTACAATGCGGAGCCACCAATCTTTTCTCATCCTTTACTAAAGCAGCATCTTAGAGGAGCCAAAAATTTAAGGCCTCCTAGAAAGATCACCAGTACCTGCATGGAACCTCAATTATGTGTTGGAAAAGCTCACTCTGCCTCCATTTGAACCAGCTGCTACCACTGATATAAAGTACTTATCATGGAAAACAGCTCTGCTACTAGCAATTACTTCAGCAAGAAGAGTTTCAGAGCTACAGGCCCTCATGGCTGTGGAGCCTTTTATCATATTTTACCCAGACAGGGTGTCTCTGAGGACAAATCCTACATTTATGCCTAAGGTGGTTTCCAGTGTGGCTCTTAACCAAACTGTTCATCTGCCAGCCTTTTATTCAAATCCGCAGAATAAGGGGGAGAGAATTCTGCATTCCTTGGACGTACACAGACAGCTAAGATTCCACTTGAGCAGGACTAAGGCTCTAAGAAAAACTGAGCAATTACTAGTAACATATGCTGCAGGATCAGAAGGAAAGGCTATTTCAAAGCAGACTATTTCAAAGTGGATAAGCCACTGCATTTGTTTCTGCTACTTACACCATGGTATACCTGTGCCCAAGGGCATTACGTCTCATTCCACCAGAGCTGCAGGTACTTCAGCAGCCTTTCTCAGAGGAGTACCAACCAAAGACTTCTAGAGGCTGCTACTTGGAGTTCTGTTCACACCTTTACAAAGCATTATCATTTGCCTCCCTACTCTAAGTCCAGGGCAAGCTTTGCCACTGCAGTTCTGCAGGGCCTTATAGCCGCACCTAATGCTGTTTAGCTCCAGCCTCCCAACCTTAGCTTTGGGATTCTACCCAAATGTAATGACTGCAACAGTGGAACACGAAGAACATAATACAGTTGTGTACACTTACCATAAATGTAGATGTTCGAGTGTATTCACTGTTGCAGTCCAGGTTACCCTCCCACCATCCCCCCTTTCATTCTGGAGTTTATATTTCCTTCTCTGTCTTCTACAACCTATGTGGTGTATTTGCTTGTAGATGAAGGTAAAGTTTATATTGATGCATGTGTGTATATATATATATATATATATATATATATATATATATATATTTTTTTTTTTTTTTTTTTTTTGCTACCTTTTTGGGGGCACCTGACATCTGGGGCAAGAAAAACTAAAGAAAATGGCGTTGGCTGTATGTTTTATACCCCTGATGACCTGACGTCATGGAAGGGGAGAGAGCAACTGACGCAGGACCCAAGACTTTGGAATTCAGGCCGACTGAGGGCAACCTGCCAGCAGATTACCCAAATGTAATGACTGCAACAGTGAATACACTCAAACATCTACATTTATGGTAAGTGTACACAACTGTACTTTTCTTTGAGAGCTAGTTCTTTTATGCCTAAAGTGGTATCCAGATTTACTTTAAGCTAAACTGTCCATCTCCCAGTTTTCTTTCCTTGCCCAGAAAATGAGAGAGAGAGAGAGAGAGAGGATATGCCATACCTTGGATGTCCACAGGGAATTCAGGTACTGTCTTGACAGAACTAAATCTTTCAGATCTTCAGATTGGTTGTTCATTTCTTGTAAAGGATAAGAAGGGGCAACCTGTGTCAAAAGAGACCATTTCCAGATGGGTATCTAAGACTATTATATTTTGTTATACTTAGCACAATAGAACTTTTCCAGTCATACTCAAGGCCCACTCTACCAGGGCTATGGGTTTAGCTATGGCTTTTTGGGAAGAATTGTAATGTAGAAGTATTCTAGAAGCAGCAAGTTGGTCCTGTATATACATACTTTTACAAAGCACTATTAATTTGATTTCTTCTCTAGGTCTACATCAAGCTTTGCAAGGTCTAGTCTTCAGGGGTTCCTGGACTCTTCTTCCACCTCACAAATGTAGTACGCTGGGGTAATCCTATTTTTATAGCTAAGGCTACTTGCAGCAGTGTTTAGTATGATGAACATAGTACAGTTGTGTTAAGTAAAATGAACAGTAGAATGATCACTGCTGCAGTAGCAACTCCTTCCCTCCATACTGCTTATTTTTTAGTGTGTGGTTTATGCCAGGGTGTGTGCTTTTTGTATACTTCCTAGCATTGTCCTTTCAGGGCTTATTTTCCCCCTCTCTGTTGTCAGGAAAGCTCTGAAGGACTTGAAGCCCAAACTTGTCTTTAATTCAGCTCCACTCCAGATGCCTGCCAGTTTGAGAATATGGAATGTGCCCAGGAATTTTAGAAACCAGACGGCTGTTATATTCTTGGCAGGATCAGCCTTTGGTCAAGTGGTTCCCCAGGTGAATATGTATATATATATATATATATATATATATAATGTGCCCCAGTGTATGCAAACCTCATAATGCTGTATTGGGAAAAACAATACATATTTACCTTTGAATATTATGCCCATATTAAGGGATATTTCCGATTTTTGGATGATGTAATAATATTTTGGGATGGACCACCTGAAGTTATAAACCAGTTTATGGAATATATTGAGAATACAACTGATTTTTTTTTAAATTCACCCATCAAGTAGGGAATACTAATATCGATTATTCTGATGTCCGGATTACAAAGGACGGTGGAAGGAAATATTTTACATCCAAGATATACCGTAAAAAAATGTTTTCCAACACCTACTTACATTTTGAAAGTAGTCATGCCTACCACCAGAAGAAAAACATTGTGAAAGGACTGATGGTTAGGGCAGTTGGAATGACTTCTCTTACAGAATATCTGGTTGAGGAGATCGGAACTATCAAAAGTTTCTTTATAGAAAGGGGTTAACCCTCCTGACTTAACACCATAAAAGATGAAGTGTGTGCTGGGTGGGGTACTAAATATATACCCATGTTAAATTTTGAAGTTAACATCCCAGATCTACCCCTTGGGGTACCACTAGAGGATAGGAATAACATACCAGAGGTGAGGAATTACACCCAGAATAACAACAGTGAGGGTAATCAGTTTTTTTGTACTTGCATACAACGAAGATGCAATCAAAATTTAATAGACCATTTGTAGATACTGGGAGATGTTTAAAATTATGCCCAACAGCTGAAAAGTATTTACTTCCCCCCTAAAATTTAGTTTCAATAAGGGGGCAAATTTAAAAATGGTGTTTGAGCATAATCACAAGGTAACCAACACTACTGGAGGGGCTAGAAGGAAAGTAGGAACGTTTGCATGTGGACATTGTTCCCAGTGCGGATTTATTGTCAACAAAAGTGAGCTCTCCGTTCCAAGCCGCAGTCAAAGTAGGAACGTTTACATGTGGACATTGTTCCCAGTGCGGATTTATTGTCAACAAAAGTGAGCTCTCCATTCCAAGCTTCAGTCAAAGTAGGAAAGTTTGCATGTGGACATTGTTCCCAGTGCGGATTTATTGTCAACAAAAGTGAGCTCTCCATTCCAAGCCTCAGTCAAAGTAGGAACGTTTGCATGTGGACATTGTTCCCATTGCAGATTTATTGTCAACAAAAGTGAGCTCTCCATTCCAAGCCTCAGTCAAAGTAGGAACGTTTGCATGTGGACATTGTTCCCAGTGCGGATTTATTGTCAACAAAAGTGAGCTCTCCATTCCAAGCCTCAGTCAAAGTAGGAACGTTTGCATGTGGACATTGTTCCCAGTGCGGATTTATTGTCAACAAAAGTGAGCTCTCTATTCCAAGCCTCAGGCAAAGTAGGAACGTTTGCATGTGGACATTGTTCCCAGTGCGGATTTATTGGCAACAAAAGTGAGCTCTCCGTTCCAAGCCTCAGTCAAAGTAGGAACGTTTGCATGTGGACATTGTTCCCAGTGCGGATTTATTGTCAACAAAAGTGAGCTCTCCGTTCCAAGCCTCAGTCAAAGTAGGAACGTTTGCATGTGGACATTGTTCCCAGTGCGGATTTATTTCCAACAAAAATGAGCTCTCCTTTCCAAGCCTCAGGCAAAGTAGGAATGTTTGCATGTGGACATTGTTCCCAGTGCGGATTTATTTCCAACAAAAGTGAGCTCTCTATTCCAAGCCTCAGTCATGTCAACAGAAATAAGGTCATGCTAGCTAAGGGTTACTACAACTGTCAAACCAAGGGTGTCATTTATTTAGTTTATTTCTCTATATTTTACGCCTACTATATAGGCAAAACTGAAAGAAGTTTTAAAAATAGGATATACGAACACATCCATGATATATGTATAAGAAAAAGGAAACTAATGCCCCATACAGACATGGTGTGTTATGTAAAAATGCACAGTTTACATTTTGGGTTATTGAGCAACTGAAACTTTCTTAACAGGGGGGAGATTGGGAGACCCAATTAGAGTTTCAGCAGTTAATATGGCAACTCCAACTTGATGTCTGCACCAGTCCAGGGTTAAATGACCATCTCTCTATTATTCCTGCTATAAAAATGAGAGCACTGGTGTCGGTGAAGGAACACACAGAAAATAAAATGCAACAGAATTAATAGATGCACCTTTCTTGTGCACTGTTTTTTCTTTCTTTTTTTTTCCTGTTTACCCTACAACACAAAACATAACATTTAAACCTGCATTTATGTGAATACATACTTTCAAAGTGTATATTTTTTAAAGTGGTTGTTTTATGTAAAATAAAAAACTTGCACTTTAACTTTTAAAATTCTGTGATTTTCTGTGGTTACTCAAGTTAATTATTTGGAACTAGCATCCAATGAAATGGTTGATGTTCTTCGTGTTTCACTGTTGCAGTCATTACATTTGGGTTATCTGCTTGCAGGTAGCCCTCAGTCGGCCTGGTTAACAAAGTCTTGGGTTCTGCGTCGGTTGCTGTCCCTTCTTCCATGACGTCAGGTCGTCAGGGGTATAAAACATGCAGCCGACGCCATTACCCCAGTCTTTCTTGCCGTGCAGTGCCCGAAGCAGAAGCAGTTCGCAAGTGCCAGTCGGCCGACTCCTGAAATTTTCGTTTTCGAGTTTCAGAACTGAAGTCTTCAACTAAAGCTAAGTACCCCATTGGAGAAACTTTTTCTTGCTCCTTACCGATGTCAGTAAAAGTTAATAATTGCATTACTTATGGAAAGCAAATACCTCATAAAGATTTTCATTCGTACTGTATTCCTTGCCTACGCCCTGACCATGACGTACCTTGCTGTCGGTTTTGTGCTTTATTTAATCAGCTCACTGTCCGTCTGTGTATTTTCTCCTCTAAATATTTTGGTTCTCAGTTCAATTATCCAGAAATGTTGTCGGAAAGCCATCCGACTACCGGGATTCTGAAAAAACGCAAAGATAAAGACAAGAGATGGGCCGCCGAGGTCCAAAACTGCTGACAACGCTTCTAAGCCAGTCGCCAGTTCACCGGTACTCAGTGAGGTGCTCTTGCAGCCCCTGATACCCGCTACTTCTGATTCACAGGCCTCTACTGAGACCCATGCAGAGTCCGGTATGTCGCGCGATGCTTCAACTATGGAACCCATGGATGTCTCTACCTTGGATGAGTCTGGAGCCGCTGTGCAGGCACCGGCTTCTGAGGGTGTATTCAGGCCTATGGACTTGCATATTAAATTGATGCCTCCTTCTTTACTTAGGCCTAAATCTCGATCCATGTCTAGAAAAGCAACATCCAGGCCACATGCTCAGGCCTCTATGCCTAAAAAACAAATGATAAGAATGGCTGAAGATCTAATAACTTGGGGGTAGCCAACCCCCCCCCCCCTTCTAAGAGGCCTAGGACTAAAGTTGATTATGAATCTTTTGATCAGGATTCTGTTTTTTCTGATTCTTCTGATGATCTGGATTTGCCCTTATCTACTTATGAAGGTTCTGATGCAGAGGACTCTATTCCCTCTACTTCCCCTCCTGAGGATTTTTCTTTTGGGGAAACCTTACAATACTCTAAGGGAGCATTTCCACTGGGAAAGCCAGGATTTTTCTGATTCAAAAAAGAGGCTTAGGGATTTCCTTCTCCTACCTCAGCATAGGCGTTTAGCTATTCCTGCTGTACTACACATTGTTGTTGATGCTTTTTCGGAATCTAGTTTGGCCCCTGATTCCCTGCCTCCTGCTCCCAGAAAACCTGACAGATACTACAGGGTCCCTGAGTCCCACAAGTTCCTTTTCAAAAATCATATTGCAGATCCAGAGACTATTTCACAGGGGCCCAAGGCCATTAAGGCTTCTACTGCTAAAAATCCTACCCCTTCTGATAGAGACTCCAGGGCGCTGGATAGATTGGGTAAGAAGGTTTACACTTCTTCAACCTTGGCCGTTAGGGCTTTAAACTGTCAATTTTATTAAAGTATCAGCAACATGTTATTGGACTGCTTAAACAGAAAATTATGTTGATTCCTGACTGTGTGGAAAATAAAGAATTACAGAGACTATTTCACAGGGGCCCAAGGCCATTAAGGCTTCTACTGCTAAAAATCCTACCCCTTCTGATAGAGACTCCAGGGCGCTGGATTAGATGGGGTAAGAAGGTTTACACTTCTGCAACCTTGGCCGTTAGGGCTTTAAACTGTCAATTTCATTAAAGTATCAGCAACATGTTATTGGACTGCTTAAACAGAAAATTATGTTGATTCCTGACTGTGTGGAAAATAAAGAATTACAGGATTTAATGCATTCTGCCGAACAAGTTGGAAAACATACTTTGCACTGTGGTTTTGATTCATTAGAGGCCTCTTGCAGGGCTGCTGTTACTGGGTCTGTGCTCAGAAGGCATGCAAGGCGCAATCTTTGCCTGATCATGTTAAAGCTAAATTGTTGGATGCTCCTTTAAATCAGGACCGCCTGTTTGGCAACAAGGCTGAGGAAGTTCTTAAAAAGATGGAAGATAAAACTAAATCTATGCTAACTGTAAAAGGTTTTTTACAAGTTCAGCCTCCTAGATTTAGTAGGCACTGGCCCTCTAAGAATTGGTCCTTTCCACCCACTTCCAGGTCTTCTCAAGCCAAACCCAGGCACAGCAAAAACCCCAGGATGTCCTTCAAGGCTGCATCTGCAGTCATCACATATGGGTTGTCCTGCCTGAGGCAGCCCTTCGGTCGGCCGGATTCCAAAGTCTGGGTCTGGCCTCGGCTGATGTTGCACTTTCCCCGACGTCAGAGCGTCTGGGGTATAAAAGCATCAGCCGACGCCATTTTCCTCAGTCTTTCTTGCCGCGTGGTGCCCGAAGCAGAAGCATTTCGCAAGTGCCGGTCAGCCAGCTCCTGTGATTCAGCTACCAAAGACTTCGAAAAAGCTAAGTACCCCGTTGGGGACTCTTTCTTGCCTCAGCCGATGTCAGATAAAGTTAATAATTGTTTAACTTGTGGGAAACAAATACCTCATAAGGATTTCCACTCTTACTGCCTCCCCTGCCTAGGCCCAGACCACGACGTCTCGGCCTGTTCAGCCTGTGCTTCCTTCAACCGACGAACTCTTAGACGTCGGTCGGAGTTTGCAGAGGAATTCTTTGGGGCTAGTTTTGCTTACAAGATGCCGTCGGAGACTCCGACTTCGCATTTAGTTAAGAAATGGAAGGACAAGGACCGACACACGCGGGCCGCGGTTTCGGCTGAAACCACAGTCAGGCCTACCGCGAGTGTCTCGGTCTCGGCTGAAACCGAGTCCTTGGTACTTCCGATTCAAATCGCTGTCGACTACCTCGGCCCCGGAGGCCCCGGCCGAGTTGGTTATTGAATTACCTTATGAAACTGGTGTCCAGGAACCTTCCGACACCATTCCTTTAGACAAGTCTACTCCTGCACGTGGTGCAGCCAGACCTCCTGCATCCATGTCCATTAAGGCTTTCTCTAGGGCTAAAGCTGCTAAACTTACTAAAGCTTTGCCTCCCAAGGTTACCTCTCAGAGACCTTCTACTGGCTCACAGATTCTTAGCTTAGCAGAGGATCTTATCTCCTTAATTAGAGGTTCTCAACCTCATCCGGACAGGGGCTCTCAACCACCTCCAGACAAAAGGTCCAGGGTTGAGCCCTCTGACCCCCACTCCTCAGATGAGGCCACTGATGGCTCTACTCTGTCAGACCACCAGGAGGAGGCTTATTCGGCTTACGAGGATTCTGATGCTGAAGAATCTATTCCCTCGGCCTCTCGTCCTGAAGAGTTTTCCTTTGGAGAGACATTACACTCTATGAGAGAACATTTTCAATGGCAGGGTCAGGAATTCTCTGATTCTAGAAAGAGATTAAGGACCTTTTTACATTTACCTCAGCATAGGCCTTTAGCTATACCTCCTGTTTTGAATGTTATTGATGATGTGTACTCTGATGCTAGTACAGCCCCTGACTCTCCCTCCGGCTCCTGCCAAACCTGATAGGTACTACAGGGTCCCGGACTCACATCTACACCTGTACAAGGCCCACTCTGCTGATCCAGAAACTATTTCCCAGGGCCCAAAAGGGGTTGCAGCTGCCACTGCTAGAAATCCTCTACCCTCTGAAAGGGAGTCCAGAGCTTTAGAGAGATGGGGTAAGAAAGTGTATACTTCTGCAACTCTTTCCATGAGGGCATTAAATTGTCAATTTCATATGATACAGTACCAAGAGTATTTGTTAGATGAATTGCATAAGAAACTGTCTTCTTCTGAACCCCTTGATCGCAAATCCCTTCAGGATCTGGTACATAACTCCCAGCAGGTTAGTAACCATTTCTTGCAGTGTGGTTATGATGCATTGGAAGCTTCATGTAGGTCAGCTATGACAGGTGCAGTCATACATAGGCATTCCTGGCTGAAGGAACAATCTCTGCCAGACCATGTTAAAGCTAAGCTTTTGGATGCTCCTATGGAAAAGCAAAAATTATTTGGTTCCACGGCTCAAGAGGTCTTAAAGAAATTTGAAGAAAAGGCACAATCTGTGCAAACAGTCAAAGACTTTCTGCAAGTCCAACCACCGAGATTCAGCAGAAACTGGCCTACTAAGAATTGGTCCTTTCCGGACTCAGACAGATCTCAGAGAGGCAGGAATAGACGTGCCAGAGGTAGAGGGCAAGCTAGAGGCTCCTACAGAGGCCATCAATGGCAGCCTCCCAACCAGAGAGGTAGTGCAGGAACTACAACTACTACACCAGGACAGACTCAATGACTTTGTTTTGACTCTGCCGACCAGGGCTCAGTTAGAAGCACCTTTGGGTGGAAAGCTTTCTTTATTTTCAAAAAATTGGCACAGCATTACAAGGGACACATGGACACTGCAAATAATAGACAAAGGATACAGGTTCCATTTCCACACATTGCCAAAAAGAAAAGGCATGCCAGACCTGCCACCAAATCAGAGGGCAGAGGCTTTGAAACAAATTTGCAGCTTAATACAAATGAAAGCTATAGAAAAGGTACCTCTTTCAGAACAAGGCCTAGGATTTTACTCCAGATTATTCCTTGTTCCAAGAAAAGGAAATCAATGGAGGCCTCTTCTCGACTTGTCCTCACTGAATACTTACCTCATTGTGCCAAAATTCAAAATGCTGACTCTACAGCAACACCTTCCCATGCTGGGCAAGGGGTCTTGGCTGGTGACTCTAGACCTCAAGGAGGCTTACCTGCATGTCCCTATCAGACAAAGTTGCAGAAGACACCTCAGATTTCTTGCAGGGTCAGAGCATTATCAATTCTCAGCATTGCCCTTTGGCTTATCTACTGCACCCAGAGTATTCACGAAATGCCTGGCAACTGCAGACTTCAGGGGATTCAAATTTACCCATATCTGGACGACTGCCTTATACAAGCGGACAGCAAGCAAACTTTGTTAAAGGACTTGGATTATGCCATCCACCTACTGCAGGCCTTGGGATATACAGTCAACATCCACAAATCAAGACTTGTTCCATTCCAAAGAATAACTTTTCTGGGTGCGGATCTAGACACAACCACCCAGATGGCCTTTCTCACAGAAGAAAAACAAAAACAACTACCGGATTACTTCAAGAATCTGACAAGACAAACTCAGCTGACTGCAAGGAAAATCCTGCAGGCCCTGGGTTACATGGCATCTTGCATTCTTCTGATCCCACAAGCAAGGCTGCATATGAGAAAGTTACAATGGTACCTAAGGAGTTTATGGACTCAGCACAGTCACAGCTTAGAAACTTTGATCCCACTCATTCCATGCCTCCAAAAGGAATTTCTGTGGTGGGCTCAAGCCTGCCAGTCGAACAGCAGGTTGCCCTTCAGCAAGCCAAGAGCCAACCAAACCATCACTACGGACGCTTCAGACCAAGGTTGGGGAGCACACATGGAGGGCAGATGTGTATCCAAGGGCTATGGTCACAAAGAGAGCTGCGCATGCACATAAACCAAAAGGAAATGCTGGCAGTGATACAAGCAATCGAGGCCTTCAAACCTTTTCTTCATCAAGGCCGCCTACTCATAAGGACAGACAACACCACAGTTATGTGGTACATAAACAAGCAAGGAGGCACCCATTCCTACCCTCTTTGCAGACTGGCAATGAATCTATGGGAACTTTCCTTGAAACTCAATATACAGCTGCAGTTCCAGTTCGTGCCAGGGAAAGACAATATACTGGCAGACAGCTTAAGCAGAAATATCATGGATGCACACGAATGGGTGCTGCACCCAGACATCTTCGTACTCATAACACAATCATGGGGAAGGCCGGAAATAGATCTGTTCTCCTCCCCCCACAATCATCAACTGAAGAAATTCTGCTCAAGGACATACCACCCACAAGCATGGAAAGTGGACGCTCTCTCTTTCAGCTGGAAAGCTCTAACAGTGTATGCTTTTCCACCTCTCCCATTAATGACCAAGGTCTTACTGAAGATAAGGACAGAGCAGCCCAGAGTGATTCTGATAGCTCCAAACTGGCCAAGACAGCACTGGTACCCACTGTTAAAGAGCATGTCACAGACGAAACCGTGGCCTCTTCCCCCTATGGCCACTTCTACTGACGCACAATTTCAAGACTCTGCATTCCAACCTGAAAACCTTGCAGCTAACTGCCTGGAAAATACCATGACTCCTCCTCAGGATAAGTTATCCCAGAGAGTGAAGGATATTATTATGGAAGCTCGACGGCCTTCCACAAGGAAGGCATATTCAGCAAAATGGAAAAGATTTCACACTTGGAACACAACTAAGGGCCTAGATGTGACAGTGATGAACATGGCACATATACTGGAATATTTGGCAGAATTGTTCCACAATGGCCTGTCTTACTCTTCCATTAAGATACATGCCTCAGCAATTTCAGCAGAATACAATGTTAATCCACCTGTCTTCTCTCATCCTCTCCTGAGACAGTTTCTAAGAGGAATCAAAAACATCAATCCTCCAAGGAAACCACCTCTACCTACTTGGGACCTTAACTTTGTGTTGGAAAAACTAACACTTCCTCCCTTTGAACCAGCAGCATCTGCAGATCTTCAGTTTCTGTCTTGGAAAACTGCCTTCCTTCTGTCCATAACCTCAGCAAGAAGAGTATCTGAGTTACAAGCTCTAATGGCAGTACAGCCATTTCTTATCTTTCATCAGGACAGAGTTTCATTGAGAACCAATCCTACATTTATGCCAAAGGTGGTATCCAGGGTATCTTTGAACCAAGCTATTCACTTGCCTACATTCTTCCCACAACCACAAAATAAAGGGGAGAAACTTCTGCACACCCTGACATACACAGACAGTTGCGCTACTACTTGGACAGAACTAAAAGTTACAGAAAGACTGACCAGCTGTTTGTAGCATATGCTGCTGGGGCACAAGGAAAAGCAATTTCCAAACAGACAATTTCAAAATGGATAGGAAATTGCATTCGTTTTTGTTACTCCTTTCATGGAAAAACTGTGCCAGCTGACATTAGACCTCATTCCACGAGAGCCACAGCCACCACCACAGCCTTCCTTAGAGGGGTGGCTACCAAGGACATTTTAGAAGCTGCTACATGGAGCTCCGTGCATACATTTGCCAAGCATTATAATTTACCTTTATACTCCAGATCCAGAGCAGGCTTTGCTACGGCAGTCCTGCAGGGTATCTTAGCTACACCATCCTTTACTTAGTACCTCCACCCCAGATTGGCTATGGTATTCTACCCATATGTGATGACTGCAGATGCATCCTTGAAGGACATAGTACAGTTTTGTACCTACCATAAATGTAGATGCCCGATAGGTATGCATCTGCAGTCAGGTTTACCCTCCCTCCTTCCCCTCTGTGGTATACTTCTTGGGTACTTACCCCTCTTATAGCTAGCTGGGGGGATCTATTATGGTGTATTTGTTTTTATAGTACTGTGCATGTTTGGATTTGTTTTTGCAATGCATATCTCCAAATTTTAGCCTTCCTTAGAGGGCACCTGGCATCTGGGGCAAGAAAAACTGAGGAAAATGGCGTCGGCTGATGCTTTTATACCCCAGACGCTCTGCCGTCGGGGAAAGTGCGACATCAGCTGAGGCCAGACCCAGACTTTGGAATCCGACCGACCGAAGGGCTGCCTGAGGCAGGACAACCCATATGTGATGACTGCAGATGCATACCTATCGGACATCTACATTTATGGTAGGTACAAAACTGTACTTTTCAGTCCCAGTGGACTCACAGAACTAAGCAGTGGGGGGCTCCACTTCCAAATCTGGGAATAATAAGACTTCCCCTATGGTAAACTGTCTCAATGACTTTCTTTTAAAATTTCCAAGCACTTATCAACTGACTGCCCCTTGGGGGGGAAAGATTGCTAGTCATGCAAAGAACTGAGACTCATTACCCAGGACAAACGGATATTAAATATAGTGTCCCAGGGATGGAGATTTCACTTCCACATGTTGCCAACACCAAGTGGGTGGCCGGACCTACCCCCAAATCACAAAAACAAATACTTTCTCTCATAAGCATGGGGGCTATTCAACTGGTACCCGAAGAGGAAAAGGGACAAGGTTTCTACTCGAGACTTTTCCTGGTACCCAGAAAAGACAATTCATGGCGTCCTATCCTGGACCTGTCTACTCTAAACACCTTTTTGTAGATTCCAAAATTCAAGATGCTGACTCTTCACCAATTACTTCCTATGCTAGGCAAAGATGCCTGGTTGGTAACACTAGACCTAAAAGAAGCATACCTGCACATCCCAATCAGGGAATCTTGCAGAAGATACCTACGTTTCAAAGCAGGCTACACGCACTGTCAGGTCTCTGCACTGCCTTTTGGCTTATCTGCTGCGCCCAGGGAATTCACAAAGTGCCTAGCTCCAGTTATTGAATTTTTCAGGCAAAGAAATATTCAAATATACCCATACCTGGACGATTGTCTAATTCAGGCAGAAAGCCAGGACATCTGGCCTTTGTAAAAAGGGTTCTAACTTGTCTGGGGTACAACATAAATGAAAATAAATCACACCTGGTAACCTGTTAACAAGTTATATTCCTGGGAGCAAGCTTGAAACAACTTCCCAGATGGCTTACCTCACACCAGAAAAGCAAATTCATTTGACAACCTACTTCAAACAAGTGGCCACAAATCCTTGCTATCTGCAAGACAAATACTGCAAACCTTGCGGTTCATGGCCTCCTGCAGTCTTCTAATTCCATATGCAAGACTGCATGCGAGGAAACTACAGTGGTATCTAAAAAGCCTGTGGTGTCAAAATTCTCAAGACCTAGAAACAATGATTCCTATCATACCTTTCCTACGCCTAGAGTTCCTTTGGTGGGCAGAGGCCTGCCACCAGAACAAGGGACTACCATTCACACCACCCAAACCCTAACAACAGATGTATCAGACTATGCATGAGGGGCTCACCTGGCAGGGAAGTGCATTCAGGGCAAATGGAACCCAAGTCAAATGCACCTGCATATCAATCAAAAAGAAATGTTGGCTGTACAGAATGCTCTGAAAGCCTGCAAGGACCACATTCTTCCAGGACAACAAATGGTAAAGACAGACAACACCACTGTTATGTGGTACATATACAAGCAGGGGGGGGGGTACACATTCCTACCCCCTCTGCAGACTAGCCGTGGCATTGTGGAATACAGCCTTGAGCTTCTAAGTGCACCTACAAGCTCAATTCCTGCCAGGAAAATTAAATACACTGGCAGACGGACTAAGCAGAAACCTCATGGACCCACTCTAGTGGAAACTGGAACCAAGGATTTTCAACATGTTGACATGCAAATGGGGGAGCCCAGATATAAACCTATTTGCATCTCCCCAGAACCACCAAATGGACAAATTTTGCACAAGGACTCCCCGCAAACAAGCCTGGAAAGTGGATGTTCTGCCCTTCAGCTGGAAAAACCTATCAGTCTATGCCTTCCCCCTCTGCCTTTGCTCTCCAAAGTACTACTAAAAATCAAACAGGACAAACTAAGGATGATTTTGATTGTTCCAGACTGGCCGCTCCAACACTGGTACCCCCTCCTGCGCAGTGTGTCACTGTTCTCTCCATGGCACTTGCCTCAGACTCCTTCCCTGCTGTCTCAGCAGGAGAACCAGATTCTGCACCCTCAGCTTCTAACACTGAAACTTGCAACCTGGCTAGTTACTTAATCTCTCCTTTACCATCCCTCAGCAAACCTGTGATGGATATCATTTTAGAGGCAAGGAGGCCTAGTACTAGAAAATCTTATGCTGAAAAATGGAAAAGATTCTGTGCCTGGAACCAGTCTCAAGGGATGAGCACAACAGCTTCACAAGGGCCTGCCTTTTTCCTCCATTAAAATCCACGCCTCAGCCCTTTCAGCTCATTATAACACAGAACCTCCCCTCTTCTCTCATCCGCTGCTCAAGCAGTTCCTCAGAGAGGCCAAAAATTTTAGAACACCCAGAAGAGCTCTAACCCCAGCCTGGACCTTAACTCTACCTCCTTTCGAGCTAGCTGCTACTGCAGACTTAAAAGAAGCAGCTTTCCTTTTAGCAATCACTTCAGTTAGAAGGGTTTCTGAATTACAGGCCGTTATGGCAGTGGAGACTTTCATCATCTTTCATGTGGACAGGGTGTCCCTCAGAACCAATCCATCCTTCATGCCCAAGGTAGTATCCAGTGTGGCTCTTAATCAGTCCATTCATTTGCCAACCTTCTTTCCTTTTTTTGACCCCCCCCATCCCCGTCCCCGTCCCAAATATGACCTACCCAGTTCATTGTCTGTGGAGGTGATGGGCAGTAGTAGCAGGAGACCAGAAATAAAAAGGACAAAAACTACATGACTTCCTTCCTCGGATGCTTCTCTCGCTGCTCTAGCAGGTTCCTAGGATGCCTCTCTCGTTGCTCTAGCAGGGGCACTTTTTTGTTTTTGTTTTTATTCTTTGTAGTAAAGAAACCATTTCTTTACTACAAAAAAATAAGTAAATACCAGAAAAGTGCCCCTGCTAGAGCAGCACCACAGGCGGTCACTTAGTTGGCCTATGCCTAGGGCTGTCTATGATCCTTTGTAGGATATAACCCAAATAGCTAAGGCTACTGCAGCAGTTATCATTCCAACATCTACGGTTATGGTAAGTTTACTTACATAGCTATATTTTTTTCTAACAATATGCTTTGGCTGCCTTATAAACCTTATAAGAATTAGCCCACAGTGGTGCTCCTTTCTTCTGAGAGTGTGATAGAGGGGAGAATGCATATTAGTGAAGAAAACTATCGAAAGTTATGAGAAAATTAACTGCTTTTGCTTCATACTCCATACATTTTCTTTCTTTTAGGGTCCGTTCCATAATTATACTGCAGGAAAAAGCTCAAGACAGGGAACGACTACTCTTAAAATTTATAAAAATTATGAAGGTAAGAAAGGTGGCTCACTTGTTTTATTGACCTGTGTCTGGTAGTTTTTCAAATATTTTCACTTATTATGGGGCATATTTATAATGTAAAGCTTAGAGAAGACCAAATGTTTGTTTTTTTTTTTTTTTAACGTTTAGATGCTTTATTAAATCTACTCTTTATCTGATGCATGCTGTGGAATAAAATTTCAGTCATAATTTAGCTAAAGCTGCAATCAAATGTTTTACCATAGTTGCTGTTTGTCCTGTTGTAGTGTTTTTTATTGTGGTATTGTAAGATTGAGGCAATGAAAGTAATCTTGGTGTGTATGTTATGCAGATTTTTTAGCTTAAGCATGTAAGTAGTCATGACTGAAAGTATTTAATTGCGTAGCAGGATGCTGTAGCACATTCATGAAAGTGTTTTCTGAATGCTGAATTGCTGTTTGTATTCGGTAAAGGCAAGTTTGTGGGGCTGGATTCCTTAATGGTTCTGTTTTTGTTTCATAGCACTTACGGAAGCTAAACAATTTTAATTCCTACTTGGCCATATTATCAGCACTAGATTCTGCACCAATTCGAAGACTTGAATGGCAGAAACAAACGACAGAGGTCAGTGATCACATGACACCTTAAATAACCATCACCCATGTAGTAGTATTGCATTGCAAGTCTGGTGATTCTGTGACAATGCCAACTTGTCCTGGGTATGTTATAGCCTGCAGAAGGTTTGTACCTCTCCCTACTATCCATCCTGGAAGGTATTTCACTTTGAAAATGACATTTGTCTTTTTTTGCAAAAAATGTAAATCTAGTGCAGCATATTTAAGGTTTGCAGTATATTCAAGAGGTAGTAGTGATTTTATTTTTTTATGTCATTATATAATAACTTGTAGAGATTATGTGAATGAGATCATTTGCAACTGCTGTGAATTTCAGATTCTTCTAGTCTGTTTTTTCCT
The DNA here is from genome assembly GCF_019279795.1 of Protopterus annectens. NCBI lineage: Eukaryota > Metazoa > Chordata > Ceratodontiformes > Protopteridae > Protopterus > Protopterus annectens. The sequence goes on from NC_056750.1 coordinate 40,694,842, forward strand.
TCATAGGACTAGCAAAATTGTAATTTGAATTGATACATATTTTGTTTCTGGGTTGGTAAGGAACAGAAAGCTTTAGTGTTCTGGTAATTTGAGATCTGTCACTCACTCACTGTAAGACATGGGCTGTGTGACCTTGCCACTGTCTTGCAAGACATCAGGGTTTAGAACATAAGACAGAGCTTCTCTTTGCCCTAGTTGAGGACTTAATGTTGTTTCATCAGAGACTGCTATAGGTAGTAGTTTGTAAAAACAAAAGGAAAAGCCTCTCTGTTCAAAGTAATCCACTATTGTATGCCTTTAAGTATTTTCAGGCAGACAGCTAACCAGACAAAAATGTTCTCTTTTGCAAAATCAAGCAATGAAAACATGAAGCAATCCTCCTCTGAGCTTTAAGTTGTCCAGTATATTCATAGTAAGGAGCGATTTTTTTCTGTCAGACTTCATCAGATACAATGTTTCTTCCTAAAAGACATTACAATTCTAGTTGTTTAAGTAATCCTAAGCAAGGGGGTGTGGTGGAAAACAGCCCTTATGCTGGGGGTGAGGCTATGGGTCCTGACTGGCTTATAGCTGGGTGGTTGGAGGGGAGGTCTAGTCCCTAATTAGAGTAAGAGTCATGGACTGGATAATATTCGGGCAAACTGACTGGAGGAGAGGCCAAATCTCTACTTAGAATATGAAAACATTTTGTATAGGTGACAGTGAGAGGGTATTTAAGGAGGAAGACAGTAGAAGATTTGACTGAGGTTGTCATGGTTTGTGTGTTTTGTATGCCTGACTTGATGTGGTCTTTTGCAGAGAGGCACACTTTTAGTGTGGTTAACAAAAACAAGAGTGCAAGCTGGTAAAGTACTGGGTTGTCCTGTACTCCTGCTGAATTCTGGAACCTCAAGCTGTACTATAACCATTGGTTGTCTAAGCAGAAACTACAACAAGCACTGGCAGTGCATGCATCAGAGGTTACCCATTAACAGGATGTTATTGACTTTGTCCAAGTAGAAACCAAGAGGGTGCATCATGAGATGCTTGAATTTTCACCTGGAGTCACCATTAGCTTGACTTAAAAAAAACTGTACGTGCATATTGAATATAGACCTCTGCTGAAAAGGTGTCCTGCATGACCCATTTGGAACTTCCCAGTAACCAAATGCAACTAAATTAGTAAACACAGATACAAAAATTAGTTTTTTGTTGCATTGATGTATAAGAATTGTTGCTGTATTTGACTTCTCAGACATCTGTTATTAAGCAGTGCTGTGAAGCATGAAGGGGTTTATCCAGCACATGCCTCACACCGAGCAGGTGCTGTGCCAGATCAAAGGTGTAATAAATTTAAAAAAGGAAGAGAGGCACTATTACTGTGTTTCTTTCCATTCCTTGGACTTGTGAATGGTAGTGAAAACAGTTGTGCTATTGGAATGTTTTCTGGGAAAGGGGTGTAGAGAAAGGAGACCATGTAGTTGTAGAGCAGCTACACTCATTCCCTTCCCTTGGAAACTGATGGTAAGAGTAAAGATTCTGCAGCATGGTTTGTACAGTGAGGGTTTTGCTAAACAATTCTGATGTAGTCCTGTGAATATGTTGCAACTGAGAGAAAGACAGATATGTAGTCAAGAAGAGCCCAGGCAGTACATTATAGTGAGACTTCAGCAAGACCTTCATTAAACTGCCACACAAGCGGCTGGTGAGGCAAAGTAGGAGTCATGGTGCAAATTCCAGAAATTAAAAGGTGACTAGAGGTCTAATATGAAAGACTTACAGGCATGAAATGTGAATGATTAATGCAGTGTCATCTAGAGAAATATATTTAGCCATTGAGGCACTGTGGGAATCAGTGAGTGGTGTCTGTTATTGCAATCAGGTTTTCATGGCTTCTCTGCATCTGCCGTTTTTTGGGCAGTGGAAAAACAAATTCAGTCTGTCCACTGAGCACAGAAAAGTAGCCATGCAGTAATGGTGTGGTATGCCTTCTTTTTACACATTTGATTGGATTGTCACAGTTAACATTTAATGTATTGAGGTTCGAAGTTGCGTTTTGGGAAGGAGGTTTCAGTGTTGGATTTTTTCTGTGTCTTTTAAGCTACAATGTATTGAGCAGTGTGTGACTGAAAAACTAGTAAATAGACGATTAATTTGTGTTTAGTATTGACCTTGCATTTCACCTAGGAAATGCAGGCCTGTGGTTGTAGAGGGACTTGCATGTTTTGGGAATATAGTCAGTATTCTGGAAGATTAATTGCTTCATTGTATGGCATGTAAAATAGTTGGTGGAGGTGTATAGCAAGCACTAGAGAATCACAGATTGTTTTTATGTCAGTAACAACAAGGTATCAGTCCCAGAGATCTTTCTGAAGAGGCACTGGTAGTGGGTAGTACAACCTTTAAGGTGCAGTGCAACTGAGAAAAAAATCATGTGATGGAGCATGAGAAATGAAGGTGGGCCTTAGAAGTGTCCACCTATTACAAGACAGGACTATCAGTGCATGCCTGTAGTCGTCTTGGCATTCCTGAGCTGTTGGCAGATGTTCGTGTTTCACTGTTGCAGTCATTACATTTGGGTAATCCTGCTGGCAGGTTGCCCTCAGTCGTCCTGAATTCCAAAGTCCTGGGACCTGCATCGGCTGCTGTCGCCCCTTCCCTGACGTCAGGTCGTCAGGGGTATAAAAGATGCGGCCAACGCCATTTTCTTTAGTCTTTCTTGATGTGCGGTGCCCGAAGCAGAAGCAGTTCGCAAGTGCCGGTCGACTCCTGAGATTTTTGTGTTCGAGTTTCAGATCCAAAGTCTTCTATAAAGCTAAGTACCCTGTTGGGGAAACATTTTTCTTGCTCCAGACCGATGTCAGAAAAAGTTAATAATTGTATTTCTTGTGGGAAGCAAATACCTCATAAGGATTTTCATTCTTACTGTATTCCTTGCCTAGGCCCTGATCACAACGTTTCTGGTTGTCGGTTTTGTGCTAGATTTAACCAATGCACTATTAAGCTTTGGTATGATTTTGCTTTAAACTATTTTGAACGCCGGTTTAATTATTTAGAAATGTCATCGGACAGCCATCCAACTACCGGAGTTCACAAAAAACACAAAGAAAAGGAAAGCGATAGACAACCGAGGCCCAAAACCAACGACGAAGCTTCTCCTAAGCCAGTCGCCGGTTCGCCGGTCCTCGGTGAGGTGCTTTAGCAGCCCCTGACTCCTGCTACTTTAGAGTTGCAGGCTGCTACCGACTCCCACGTGGAGTTGGCCATGCCGCTGGAAACTCAAGGTATTGGAGCCTCTGATATTATCCCTTCAGATGGGTCCGGAGCCGCTGAGCAGGCACCGGCTTCTGAGGGTGTATTCAGACCTAGACATCTTTACATCAAACTGACTTTAGCTTCAAAGGCAAAGACTAAAGCACCTTCCAAAGCAAAGAAACAAACTGAAGAGCCACATGAACAGGCCTCTATGCCCAAGAAACAGATGCTCAAAATGGCCGAAGATTTGATTACCTTGATCAGGGGTTCCCATCCCCCTCCTGATAAGAGGCCTAGGCAAGAGACTGACTAGGAATCTTCAGATCAGGTTTCCATTTCTTCTGGTGCCTCTTCTGATCAGGAATATCCCCCCCCCCCATGAGGATTCTGATGCTGAAGAATCTATACCTTCAGCTTCTCCTCCAGAGGACTATTCTTTTGGGGAAACCTTACATACCATGAGGGAGCATTTCCACTGGGAGACCCAAGATTTTTCAGAATCTGAAAAGAGGCTCAGGGATTTCCTTTTACTACCTCAGCACAAGCCACTAGCCATCTCACCTGTGTTAGACATTGTAGATTATGTGTTTTCGGAGTCTAGTCTTACCCCTGACTCCTTACCTCCAGCTCCTGTTAAGCCTGACAGATATTACAGGGTTCCTGACTCTCATAAATTCCTTTTTAAAAACTCTGCTGCAGACCCAGAAACTATTTCTCAGGGTCCCAAAGGAGTTAACGCTTCCGCTGCAAAAACCCTACCCCCTCTGACAGAGATTCTAGGGCGCTGGATAGATGGGGAAAAAAGGTTTACACATCTGCTACCTTGGCTATAAGGGCCTTAAACTGTCAGTTTCATATGCTCAGATATCAGTAACATGTTATGGCATTGTTTAAACAGAAAATGTTGTTAAACTCTGAATGTGCAGAAAACAAGGAAATGCAAGATTTATTGCATGCAGCTGAACAAGTTGGAAAGCATACTTTGCAATGTGGTTTTGATTCTTTAGAGGCCTCCTGCAGGGCCACAGTTACAGGTTCTGTAATTAGGAGGCATGCTTAGTTAAAGGAACAAAATCTGCCTTATCATGTTAAAGTTAAATTATTAGATGCACCTTTACAGCATGATACTTTGTTTGGTGTTTAGGCAGAAGAGGTGTTAAAGAAAATGGAGGACAAAGCTAAATCTATGCAAACGGTCAATTATGTTTTACAAGTACAGCCACTTAGGTTTAGTAGACACTGGCCAACAAAGAATTGGTCCTTTCCTGTGTCAGACAGACCTCAAAGGGGCAGAACCAGACGCCCTAGAGGCAGATCCCAGGCACGAGGTTCATTCCGCTCAAAACAATGGGGGCCTTCTACCTCCAAAGTTGGAGAGGACAAATCACAACCATTCAGGAAACAATCCCAATGACTTCCCCCTGGCAGCACCCTTAGGGGGAAAATTAGCACTTTTTTCTCAAAATTGGCACATTATAACCCAGGACAAGTGGGTCTTAAATATCGTGTCACAAGGCTATAAGTTCCATTTCCATACCCTGCTAAAGGCAAACGGCTGGCCAGATCTTCCAAAAAATCAATGGGCAGAGGCACAAAAACAAGTCTCATCCCTCATGGACATGGGGGCCATTCAGCTAGTACCAGAGCAAGAGCAGGGACAAGGATTTTATTCAAGACTGTTCGTGGTACCCAGAAAGGACAAGGCCTGGAGGCCGATACTGGACCTGTCTATTTTGAACACATTCCTGGATATACCAAAATTCAAGATGTTGACTTTGCAGCAGCTTCTGCCCATGCTGGGCAAGAACGCTTGGCTTGTGACTTTAGACCTAAAAGAGGCATACCTGCATGTCTCAGTCAGACAAATATGCAGAAGGTACCTCAGATTCAAGGCTGGCTCAATGCATTACCAATTCTCTGCACTGCCCTTTGGCTTATCTACTGCGCCCAGGGTCTTTACAAAGTGCCTGACACCAGTAATTGCATTCTGCAGACAAAGAGGAATACAAATATATCCTTACTTGGACGACTGTCTAATTCAAGCAGAGAACAAGGACATTCTTCTACAGCATCTGGTGTTTGTGAAAAGACTTCTAACATGCCTAGGGTACACAGTCAACGAAAAGAAATCAAAACTAGTACCCCCTCAAGAGATAATATTCCTGGCTGCAAGCTTAAATACAACTCCCAGATGGCTTATCTCACGCCAGACAAACAAAGGCAACTGACTACCTATTTCAAAAGGTTGGCAACAAAGGCCCCGTTATCTGCAAGAAAAATTCTGCAGGCTTTAGGCTTCATGGCATCCTGCATCCTACTAATTCCTTATGCAAGACTGCATATGAGGAAGCTTCAATGGTACCTAAAAAGTGTTTGGACTCAACATCGCCACAGCCTGGAAACTATGATTACTCTCATTCCCTGCCTGCAACAGGAGTTTCGATGGTGGGCAAAGGCTTGTCACCAAAACAAGGGACAGCCATTCACATTACCCCCAGCCAGGCAAACACTAACGGATGCATCAGATTATGCCTGGGGGGCCCATATGGCAGGAAGATGCATTCGGGGCACATGGACCTCAAACCAAATGCATCTACATATCAATCAAAAAGAGATGCTAGCAGTTCAAAATGCCCTGACAGCCTTCAAGGACCTACTTCATCCAGGACAACTACTGATAAAGACAGACAACACCACGGTCATGTGGTATATAAACAAGCAGGGGGGCACACATTCTTACCCCCTTTGTAGACTAGCCATGACTTTGTGGGACACAGCATTGACTTACCAAGTACATCTGCAGGCACAGTTCCTGCCAGGAAGGAAAAATACTCTGGCAGACGAACTAAGCAGAAACCTCATGGATACCCACGAGTGGCACCTGGATCCACAAGTCTTCAGCATGATAACAAGGAAATGGGGATGCCCGGACATAGATCTATTTGCCTTCCCTCACAACTACCAACTAAAAAGATTCTGCACAAGGATTTATCACAGACAAGCATGGAAAGTGGACGCCCTATCTTTCAGCTGGAAAAACCTGTCAGTATACGCATTTCCCCCTCTGCCTCTCCTCCCCAAGGTACTCCTAAAGGTCAGACAGGAGAAGCCAAGGATGATACTGATTGCCCCAGACTGACCCCGCCAGTACTGGTATCCAATACTAAGGAGCTTGTCTCAATGCCCAGCTTGGACCTTACCTCAGATACATCATCTACTGTCCCAGCAAAACAATCAGATCCTGCACAGCCAACTTAGGACTTTAAACCTGGCAGCATGGCGGATAATGTAGACATACAAAACACACCTCTCAGTAAAGCTGTGATGGATGTCATTTTGGAGGCCAGAAGGCCTACTATTAGAAAATCTTATGCTGGAAAATGGAAGAGATTCTGTGCTTGGAACCAGGCAGAAGGAACTGATACAGCTGTGCCAAATATTCCTCAGATCTTGCAATACTTAGACCTTTATGCTGGACAAAGGTCTATCTTTTTCATCTATTAAAATTCATACCTCTGCCATTTCGGCTCATTACAGTACAGAGCCACCAATCTTTATCTTTCTCATCCCTTACTAAAACAGTACCTCAGAGGAGCCAAAAATTTAAGGCCTCCAAGGAGATCACCAATGCCTGCATGGGACCTCAACTATGTCTTGGAAAAACTCACCCTGCTTTCTTTTGAGCCAGCTGCTACGGCTGATATAAAGTTTTTATCTTGGAAAACAGCTCTGCTCCTAGCAATAACTTCTGCAAGACGAGTTTCAGAGTTTCAGGCACTCATGGCAGTGGAACCTTTTTATCATTTTTTATCCAGACAGGGTCTCTCTGAGGGCAAACCCAACATTTATGCCTAAGGTGGTGTCCAGTGTGGCTCTTAACCAAACTATTCATCTGCCAACTTTTTATCCAAATCCACAGAACAAGGGAGAGAGAATTCTGCATTCTTTGGACGTACACAGACAGCTTAGATTCTACTTGGACAGAACCAGAGTTTTCAGAATGACACAACAATTACTAGTGGCATATGCTGCAGGATCACAAGGAAAGGCTATCTCAAAGCAGACTATTTCAAAGTAGATAGGCCATTGCATTCGTTTCTGCTACTTACACCATGGCAAGCTAGTGCCTAAGGGCATTAGGCCACATTCAACCAGAGCTGCAGCCACTTCAGCAACTTTCTCAGGGGAGTACCAACCAAGGGCATTTTAGAGGCTGCTACTTGAAGTTCAGTGCATACCTTTACAAAGCACTATCATCTGCCACTCTACTCCAAATCCAGGGCAGGCTTTGCCACTGCAGTTCTGCAGGGCCTCATAGCCACTCCTAATGCTGTTTAGCTCCAGCCTCCCATCCATAGCTTTGGGACTCTACCCAAATGTAATGACTGCAACAGTGAAACACGAAGAACATAGTACAGTTGTGTATACTTACCATAAATGCAGATGTTTGAGTGTATTCACTGTTGCAGTCCAGGTTACCTACCCGCCATCCCCCTTTCTTCTGATGGAACCTATCTTTCCTTCTCTGATTTATACAACCTATGTAGTGTATTTGCTTGTAGATGAAGGTAAAGTTTATATTGGTGCATGTATTTATATGTATATAAATTTTGGCTACCCTTTTAGGGGGCACCTGACATCTGGGGCAAGAAAAACTAGGCGTCGGAAGCATCTTTTATACCCCTGACGACCTGACATCAGGGAAGGGGCGACAACAGCCGACGCAGGACCCAAGACTTTGAAATTCAGGCTGACTGAGAGCAACCTACCAGCAGGATTACCCAAATGTAATGACTGCAACAGTGAATACACTCGAACATCTACATTTATGGTAAGTGTACACAACTGTACTTTTTCTCAGTCATTGAGAATCCTGACAGGATTGCCTTTGTACCAGTGGGCCCAGTATATGAGAGAGACTGACAATGAAAATTAGAACAGCTAGATTAAGTTTATTCATATAGTATTCAGCGAGGTAAGGAATAAAGTATGGCAGATCACAATGTGGAGCATTGTTTGTAAATGTTTTTGTAAAGCATCTTTAATTAGACTATTTAGTGATGGTTTTAGTCATGTGACTTATAATTATATAAACGTCACCCTTTGCCAATATTACTTCAGTCTGATGGTGTCTTTAAAGAGAATAAGACAAAAGCACTAACTCGAGTAAAGTGAAGGAACAATTTTCTTACTACTTTTATTGTAGAAGCTTTTTTCTTTAGTGCTTTTTAGTCCTGTTGGATGATCTTATCCCTAGTTTTTTATGATGCTGGTATGGATATGTCAACTACTGGAAACCCTAGTTCTGAAGTTTTTAATGTACAAGGCTTTTCTCAACATTTGTTTCCTGAGACAAGAAGTGTGTCTGAGGTAATTGAAAACTCGGATGTTTTTCTTCAGTTCATCCTTAAATTGCCAGACAATCTTTTTACAATTATAGAATCTCTGTCTCGAAATTTTAGTTATGTTGTTCATAAATTGCAGGTCCTTCAGTGGAGTCGTATTGTCTTGTGATCTATATATAAAAGAAGGCTGCCAAGAGGGCTACATTTGACAAAACTGCCAAACAATTTTAGATGCAAACACAGTTTATTAGAAGAGTGGAAAGCCATTAATGAAAAAAGTTGGACTTTGTTATAGTGGCTTATTACTAAGTCATTATCAGTCTGAAATTAATAAACTCAGTAAAGATGTGAAAAGACTATGCCTGGGATTCAATAAACCTTACACTAACTGTACACTGTTCTGAGTGAACAGACAACACAAGCATAACTCACACCTTCTTCCTCCTAATTTTAATTTTCCTACTGATTTTCTTGCAGATTTAAATACAGAGGGGACTCATAAAGGTTACCACAAAGTGTAGACTACATGTACACTTAGTATAATCTTTCTCAGTGACTAAAAACCGCAAAAAATGTGGTAGAGATGTTTTTGAACACAGATCATGTACACTTAGTGTAGATGTTATTGAATCTGGCCGTATATATGGAAAGGCAAATTAGTTACAGTGCACGGATTTGGAGTGTGCAAGAATGTTTTCTTAACAAATTTGTAGAGAGTCTGAAATTCTAAAAAGCATAAATTAAAGAAATTTCAAAGGGACAGGAATGATTGACTATGAGAACTTGTATAAACATGAAAAAGTTTTTGAGAAAGGTGGAGTTCACAGTGAACGTTTAGATTCCTTGCATTACCAATCTGAGGATAATGTTTTTTAGACATACCTTCTCATCAAGACAATGTGTCGAGGAGATTGGCTCAGATAGTGATCAAAACAAACAGATCCAAGTTCTGTGGGGCGAGTCAGAAAGATTGTCAGCAGAATTCAGAGAATCAGCAAGAGTATGGATATGCCAGTGAAGAAATCTAACATAACGCCACCCAGCAGTGGGCGGAGGTACTGTCCGCTTCTCACAGAACAAGAACCAGGAATCTATGAAAAGAAACCAGACCATGCATTGGATTCTATGAATGCACGCATGTGTCATTGTATTATTAATTTATTGGGCAAATGTTTAAATTCAGTGCAAATTTTGTGTCCTAGAGAAGGGACTGACATTTATACTAGTTAAAAGCGCAGAAATTATTAGTATTGTTATTTTATTAAAGGACTACTTAAGAAAGCTGAACCTAGCTGTGTGCTGTTCTCAAACCATTTGAAAGTTGAGGAAAATGTTGTTTATTTATGACAAATGTTGAAAACAGTGTTTTAATCCTGTATTATACTCTCCTCTAATTTGTTTCAATGAAAGTGTGAATTTGAAGTAAGACTTCACCAAAACATCACATTTTTTAGTTTAAGAAAAAAAAGTTGAATGCTTTGAAATTCTTGCAGAGAGAGAATTCTGTTAGAATAATGAAGGGCAACTCCCAGTTCTTGTTTAGGATAATGAAGGGCAGCTCCCATTTCTTGGGTAGGATGATGAATTGCGGCTCCCAGTTCTTGGCTAGGATGATGAAGGGCTGCTCCCAGTTCTTGGTTAGGATAATGAAAGGCAGCTATCAGTTCCTGATTAGGATAATGAAGGGCAGCTCCCAGATGTTCTTCATGTTTCACTGTTGCAGTCATTACATTTGGGTTATCTGCTTGCAGTAGCCCTCAGTTGACCTGATTAACAAAGACTTGGGTCTTGTGCCGGTTGCTGTCCCTTCTTCCATGACATCAGGTCGTCAGGGGTATAAAACATGCAGCCGACACCATTATATCAGTCTTTCTTGCTGTGTGGTGCACGAAGCAGAAGCAGTTCACAAGTGCCGGTTGGCCGACTTCTGAAATTTTCGTTTTCGAGTTTCAGAACTGAAGTATTCAACTAAAGCTAAGTACCCCGTTGGGGAAACTTTTTCTTGCTCCTTACCAATGTCAGTAAAAGTTAATAATTGCATTACTTGTGGAAAGCAAATACCTCATAAAGTTTTTCATTTGTACTGTATTCCTTGCCTAGGCCCTGACCACAATGTACCTTGCTGTCGGTTTTGTGCTTTATTTAATCAGCGCACTATCCGTCGTCATTATATTTTCACTTCTAAATATTTCGGTTCTCGTTTTTTAATTATCCAGAAATGTCAGTTAGCCATCTGACTACCGGGATTCCGAAAAAATGCAAAGATAAAGACAGAGACAGGCCGCCGAGGTCCGAAACGCCGACGACGCTTCTCCTAAGCCAGTCGCCAGTTCGCTGGTACTCAGTGAGGTGCTTTCGCAGCCCCTGATACCCGCTACTTCTAATTCGCAGGCCTGTACTGAGACCCATTCGGAGTCCAGTATAACGCGAGATGCTTCAACTATGGAACCTGTGGATGTCTCTACCTTGGATGGGTCCGGAGCTGCTGTGCAGGCACCGGCTTCTGAGGGTGTATTCAGGCCTACGGACTTGCATATTAAACCGACGCCTCCTTCTTCATTTAGGCCTAAATCTCGAACCATGCCTAAAATAAACGATGCCCAGACAGCATGCTTAAGCCTCTATGCCTAAAAAACAAATGATAAGAATGGCTGAAGATCTTATAACTCTAATCAGGGGAAGCCATCCTCCTATTTCTAAGAGACCTAGGACTGAAGCTGTGTATGAATCTTCTGACTAGGATTCAGATTTTTCTGATTCTTCTGATGATCTGGATTTGCCCTTATCTTCTTATGAGGATTCTGATGCAGAGGACTCTATTCCCTCTGCTTCCCCTCCAGAGGATTTTTCTTTTGTTGAAACCTTGCATACTCTAAGGGAGCATTTCCACTAGGAAAGCCAGTATTTTTCTGATTCAAAAAAGAGGCTTAGGGATTTCTTAGTCCTGCCTCGGCATAGGCCTTTAGCTATTTCTCCTGTACTAGACATTGTTGATGCTTTTTCGGAATCTAGTTTGGCCCCTGATTCTTTGCCTCCTGCTCCCAGAAAACCTGACAGATATTACAGGGTTCATGATTTATGCAAGTTCCTTTTTAAAAATCCTATTGCGGATCCAGAGACTATTCCACAGGGACCTAAGGGCATTAAGGCTTCTACTGCTAAAAATCCTAACCCTTCTGATAGAGCCCAGGGCGCTGAATAGATGGGGTAAGAAAGTTTACACTTCTGCAACCTTGGCCATTAGGGCTTTAAACTGCCAGTTTTATCAGCAACATGTTATTGGATTGCTTAAACAGAAAATTATGTTGATTCCTGACTGTGCGGAAAATAATTACAGGATTTAATGCATACTGCTGAACAAGTTGGAAAACATACTTTGCAATGTGGTTTTGATTCACTAGAGGCCTCTTGCAGGGCTGCTGTTACTGGGTCTGTGCTCAGAAGGCATGCTTGGCTTAAGCAGCAATCTCTGCCTGATCCCTTAAATCAGGACCGCCTGTTTGGCAACAAGGCTGAGGAAGTTCTTAAGATGGAAAATAAAGCTAAATCTATGCAAACTGTTAAATATTTCTTACAAGTTCAGCCTCCTAGATTTAGTAGGCACTGGCCTTCTAAGAATTGGTACTTTCCAGCCCCTTCTGGGTCTCCTCAAGCCAAACCTAGACACAGCAGAAACCCCAGGTTTCAGTCCCAGGAGACACACAAGACTAAGCAGTGGGGGGTTTCCACACCCAAATCCGGGAGTAGTAAGACTCCCCCTATGGAAAACTGTCTCAATGACTTGCTTTTAAAACTTCCAAGCACTTCCCAACTGAATGCTCCTTTAGGCGGAAAGATTGGCCTGCAGGCCAAAAACTGGGAACTCATTACCCAGGACAAATGGGTTTTAAATATAGTGTCCCAAGGATACAGATTTCACTTCCACACCGTACCATCAGCAAGCGGGTGGCCAGATCTACCCCCAAATCAGTGGGCAGTGGCCCAAAATCAAGTACTGTCTTTCAAGTATGGGGGCTATTCCATTGGTACTAGAAGAGGAAAAGGGACAAGGATTCTATTCAAGACTTTTTCTGATACCCAGAAAAGGCAATACATGGCGTCCTATCCTGGACCTTTCTACTCTAAACACCTTTCTGGTGATTCCAAAATTCAAGATGCTGACTCTTCACCAGCTGCTTCCTATGCTAGGCAAAGATGCATGGTTGGCAACACTAAACTTAACAGAAGCATACCAGCACATCCCTATCGGGGAGTCTTGCAAAAGATACCTATGCTTCAAAGCAGGCTACGTGCACTATCAGTTCTCTGCACTGCCCTTTGGCTTATCTATTGCGCCCAGGGTATTCACAAAGTGCCTAGCTCCAGTCATTGCATTTTGCAGGCAAAGAAATATTCAAATATACCTATACCTGGACGAGTGTCTAATTCAGGCAGAAAGCCAGTATATACTTTTGAGTCATCTGGCCTTTGTTCAGAGGGTACTGACTTGTCTGGGGTACACCATAAACAAAACACCTGGTACCCTGTCAACAAATTATATTCCTGGGAGCAAGCTTGAATACAACTTCCCAGATGGCTTTCTTCATGCCAGAGAAACTGATTCATTTGACAACCTACTTCAAACAAGTGGCCACAAAAACCCAGTTATCTGTAAGGCAAATACTGCAAGCCTTGGGGTTCATGGCCTCCTGCATTCTTCTAATTCCATATGCAAGGCTGCATATGAGGAAACTGCAATGGTATCAACATTCACAGGATCTAAAAGCAATGATTCTTATCATACCTTGCCTATGCCTAGAGTTCCTTTGGTGGGCAGAGGCCTGTCACCAAAACAGGGGACTACCATTCACACTACCCCCTGCTGCCCAAACCTTAACAGACGCATCAGACTATGCGTGGGGGGCTTACCTGGCAAGGAAGTGCATTCAGGGCAAATGGAACCCAAGTCAAATGCACATACATATAAATCAAAAGGAAATGTTAACTGTACAGAATGCTCTGACAGCTTTCAAGGACCACATTCTTCCAGGACAAATTATGGTAAAGACGGACAACACCACGGTCATGTGGTACATAAGCAGGGGGTACACACTCTTACCCCCTCTGCAGACTAGCCATGGCATTGTGGAACACAGCCTTGAGCAACCAAGTGAATCTGCAAGCTTAATTCCTGCCAGGAAAACTAAATACACTGGCAGATGGACTAAGCAGAAACCTCATGGACCCACATGAGTTGAAACTGGAACCAAGGATTTTCAACATGTTGACAAGCAAATGGGGGAGCCCAGATACAGACCTGTTTGCCTCCCCCCAGAACCATCAATTGGACAAATTTTGCACAAGGATTCCCCACAAACTAGCTTGGAAAGTGGATGCTCTATCCTTCAGCTGGAAAAACCTATCAGTTTATGCCTTTCCTCCTGTGCCTCTGCTCTCCAAGGTACTACTAAAGATCAAACAGGACAAGCCAAGGACGATTTTAATTACACCAGACTGGCCACGCCATCACAGGTACCCCCTCCTGCGCAGTGTGTCACGCTTGGCCCCATGGCACCTGCCTCATACTCCTTCCCAGATTCTGCACCCTCAGCTGCAAACCCTAAACCAAGCAGCCTGGCTAATTACTTAATCTCTCCTTTACCACCCTTCAGTAAATCATTGATGGATATCATTTTAGAGGCTAGGAGGCCTAGTACTAGAAAATCTTATGCTGCAAAATGGAAAGGATTTGTACCTGGAACCAATCTCAAGGGATGAGCGCAGCAGTGCCCAATTTACCTTAGATTCTACAATATTTGACTGAGATGCTTCATAAGGGCTTGTCCTTTTCCTCCATCAAAATTTATGCCTCAGCCATTTCAGCTCATTGTAGCACAGAGCCTCCCCTCTTCTCTCACCCACTGCTCAAGCAGTTCCTCAGAGGGGCCAAAAATGTAAGGCCACCCGGGAGAGCTCCAGCTCCAGCCTGGGACCTTAACTTTGTCTTGGAGAAAAACTCACTCTTCCTCCTTTCGAGCCAGCTGCTACTGCAGATTTAAAATTCCTTTCCTGGAAAACAGCTTTCCTTTTAGCAATCACTTCTGCAAGGAGGGTATCTGAATTACGGGCCCTTATGGCAGTGGAGCCTTTCATCATCTTTCATGCGGACAGGGTGTCCCTCAGAACCAGTCCCTCCTTCATGCCCAAGGTGGTATCCAGTGTGGCTCTTAATCAGTCCATTCATTTGCCTACCTTCTTTCCTAACACACAGAACAAATGGGAATGGATACTGCACTCCTTAGATGTGCACAGACAACTTAGATTCTACTTGGACAGGACTAAACCTCAAAGGAAATGTGAACAACTGCTGGTGGCATTTGTTGCTGGGACAGAGGGGAAAGCTATTTCAAAGCAAACCATTTCAAAAGTGATAGGCCACTGCATTCATTTCTGCTATAAGCACCATGGAAAACCTATCCCACAGGGCATCAGACCCAATTCACCCAGGGCTGCATCTACCTCTACAGCCTTTCTCAGGGGCATCCCTACAAGGGACAATCCTAGACGCTGCTACCTGGAATTCTGTACATACTTTCACCAAGCATTATTATTTGCCAATTTTCTCTAAATCCAGAGCTGGTTTTGCCACTACAGTCTTGCAGGGCCTTATAGCTGGTCCTAATTCTATATAAATTCCTCCTCCCAACCTTAGCTTTGGGAATCTACCCAAATGTAATGGCTGCAACAGTGAAACACCAAGAACATAGTACAGTTGTGTACACTTACCATAAATGTAGATGTTCGAGTATATTCACTGTTGCAGGCCTGGTTATCCTCCCACCAGCCCTATACCTACTACTCTCTCTCACTATGCTCAAAAAGCTTTTTGGTGTATTTGCTTTTTTTGTTGGAGGTGTATCCTTGTATTATAGATTTAATTACTTCCCATTAGGTGGGCACCTGACATCTGGGGCAAGAAAAACTGATGTAATGGCGTCGGCTGCATGTTTTATACCCCTGATGACCTGACGTCATGGAAGAAGGGACAGCAACCGACGCAGGACCCAAGACTTTGTTAACCAGGCCGACTGAGGGCTACTGCAAGCAGATAACCCAAATGTAATGACTGCAACAGTGAATACACTCGAACATCTACATTTATGGTTAGTGTACACAACTGTACTTTCTTGGTTAGGATAATGAAGGGCTGCTCCCAGTTCTTGGTGAGGATAATGAAGGGCAGTTCCCAGTTCTTGGTGAGGATAATGAAGGGCAGTTCCCAGTTCTTGGTTAGGATGATGAATTGTGGCTCCCAATTCCTGGTTAGGATAATGAAGGGTGCCGCCCAGATGTTCTTCGTGTTTCATTGTTGCAGTCATCACATTTGGGTTATCCTGCCAGGGGTAGCCCTCAGTCGGCCAAAATACCAGAGGCTTAGTATTTCTGCATCGGTTGCTGTTGCTCCAGGACTGAAGTCAGGTCATCAGTGGTATAAAATCAGGCAGCTAACACCATTACATCAGTCTTTCTTGCCAT
Source organism: Protopterus annectens (assembly GCF_019279795.1). Classification (NCBI taxonomy): domain Eukaryota; kingdom Metazoa; phylum Chordata; order Ceratodontiformes; family Protopteridae; genus Protopterus; species Protopterus annectens. The sequence goes on from NC_056750.1 coordinate 40,710,936, forward strand.
GGAGCCTGAAGCAGAAGCCGTTCACACGAGTGCCGGTAGGCCGCTACCTGAGTTTTCGTTTCCAAATTGAAGTTGAAGTCTTCTAAAGCTAAGTACCCCATTGGGGATCCTTTTTTCTTGCTCTAACCAATGTCAGAAAAAGTTAACAATTGTCTCGCCTGTGGAAAGCAAATATCACACTGAGACTTCCATTCTTACTGCATCACCTGTTTAGGCCCAGACCACGACATCCCCACTGTTTTGTGCTTTGTTCAACCCCAGAACTGTACGTCGTCTAGCTCTTATTGTAGCTGGACATTTTCGCTCTCAGTCCTCTTAATTCCGATATGGTTTTGGTAAGCTATCCAACTACCTATCTTCTGAAAAAACGTAAGGATCAAGACAGAGACAAGACCGCACAGGTCCAAAACTGCCGACGATGCTTCCGTTAAACTAGTCATCAGTTCTCCAGTCCTTAGTGAGGAGCTTTTGCTGCCCCTGATGCCTGCTTCTGTGGTTTCGCAGGCCGCTACCGAGACCCTTTCAGAGTCCGGTATGCCACGAGACTCTTCTTCAGCTAAGGATTCTGCGGATGTCTCTATCTTCAATGGGTCCGGCGTCGCTGAGCAGGCACCAACTTCCGAGGAAGTACTTTGCACTACCAATATTCATCACAGACCAACGACTTCTTTCACATCTTCAGTTCTTCCGAAAACAACAGAGTTTCTAAGGCCCAGGGTACGAACCACACCAAAAAAAAAGACAACCTCCCAAGCTCAGGCACCTGCTTCCTTGCCTCAGTCTCAAATGCTTAAAATGACCAAAGCCCTTATAATGCTTATTAGGGAAAGCCAGGCTACTCCTTCCAAAAGAAAGAGACTTGTCTCCAGTAGTTTTATCTGAATAGGAGTCCGATGACTGATGCATCTGAATATGAAGATTTGCAACCCTTCTCTGCTTATGAGGATTCTGATGCAGAGCAATCCATCCCTTCAGCCTCTCCACCTGAGGATTTTTCCTTTGGGGAAACCGTACATATTTTAAGGAAGCATTTCCAATGGGAATGTCAGGACTATCCTCAGTCTAAAAAGAGACTTGGGGAATTCTTAGATCTGCCACAGCACTGACCTTTGACCATTCCTCCTGTCTTGGATGTTGTGGATGGTGTTTTTATGGAATCCAGTCTGACTCCTGACACCCTCCCTACTGCTCCCAGGAAACCTGACCTGGTATTATAGAGTCCCGGACTCTCACAAATTTCTTTTCAAAAATCCTACTGCTGACCCCGAGGTCATCTCTCAAGGACCTAAAGGAATCAAAGCAACCTCAGCTAAGAATCCCACCCCTTCAGACAGGGATTCCCGAGCATTAGACAGATGGGGTAAAAAAAGTATACACCTCTGCTACTCTACTATTAGAGCATTAAATTGTCAGTTCCACATGATGAAATATCAGCAACATACCATGAAACTCATCAAACAAAAAATATCTTCTTTTCCTGCTTGTGCAGAAAATAGAGTTACAAGAGTTAATGCATTCTGCAAGTCAGGTAACTAAGCACACCTTACAATGTGGTTTTGATGCCCTAGAAGCATCTTGCAGGGCAGCAGTCACCGGTTCTGTCATTAGAAGGCATGCTTGGCTTAAGGAACAGACCTTGCCAGACCATGTCAAATCCAAATTATTGGGTGCACTCTTGAACAAAGACAACTTATTTGGCACCAAGGGAGAAGAGGTCTTAAAAAAGATGGAAGAAAAAGCTAAATCTATGCAGACAGACCTCTTACAGGTCCAGCCACCGAGGTTCAGTAGGCATTGCCCCTCCAAGCACTGGTCCTTTCCTGCCCCCTCCAGGCCAGCTCAGCCCAGACCCAGGGGAAGCAGTCCCCCCAATCAACAGTCCCAGGGGAATGCAGAGATCTAAGTAATGGAGTTCCTCCTCTTCAAAAACAGGGAGTGCAAAGCCTACCCCCTTATGGTAAGAACTCACAATGACTTTACACTTCCACCCCCTCCCTCTGCCCACCTGCTCGTGCCCCTAGGAGGAAAACTCTCCTCCCACGCAAGCAACTGGGACACCATTACCAATGACAGTTGGGACCTCAACATAGTGTCCCAGGGATACAAATTTTATTTCCACACTCTGCCAACCCCAAAAGGGTTCCCAGATCTTCCTCCAAACCAGAGGGTAGAGGCCAAAAAGCAAGTCCTTTCCCTGTTCTCCATGAGGGCCATAGAGCATGTTCCTGTAGAACAGATAGGCCAAGGTTTCTACTCCAGACTTTTCCTGGTACCCAGAAAAGAGGGCAGATGGTGCCCCATCCTCGAGCTATCCATTCTAAACACCTTTCTGCTGATAGCAAAATTCAAAATGCTCACCCTCCATCAGCTTCTACCTGTGCTTTCCAAGGATGCTTGTATAGCCACCCTAGACCTAAAAGAGGCCTACCTGCACATCCCAATCAGGGAATCATGCAGGAAATACCTACGTTTCAGGGCAAGATCTATGCACTTTCAGTTCTTTACACTTCCTTTTGGCTTATCTACTGCTCCCAGAGTTTTCAAAAAATGTCTGGCTCCCACCATTGCTTTTTGCAGACAAAGAAATATTCAAATTTACCATACGTAGGCGACTTCCTTTTTCAAGCAGACAGGAAAAACTGCTTCAGCACCTGACCTTTGTAAAGGACCTACTGACCTCCCTGGGGTATACTGTCAACGAAAATAAATCAAAACTAGTCCCCACAAAAAATTGTATTCCTGGGAGCAAGCTTGGATGCAGAATCCCAGATGGCATTCTTTACTCCAGAAAAACAAGCCTACCTGACAGGCTACTTCTCTCAACCAATCCATTAATTTGCCCAACTTTTTCCCTAACCGACAAAACAAGGGGGAAAGGATTCTGCACTCTCTAGATGTGCACAGACAGCTCAGATTCTACCTGGACAGGACTAAATCTTTTAGAAAAACTGATCAGTTGCTAGTCATCTTCGCTGCAGGAGCAGAGGGCAAGGCCATATCCAAACAAACAATCTCCAAATGGATAGCACACTGCATCCATTTCTGCTTCAAACAGCACGGGTAACCACCCCAAAGGGGGTCAGGACACATTCCACCAGAGCACCCTCCACCTCTGCAGCTTTTCTCAGAGGGGTCCCCACCAGGGGCATCCTGGAGGCTGCAACATGGGCATCTGTTCATACCTTCACCAAGCATTACCACCTGCCTATCTTCTCCAAATCCAGGGCAGGTTTTCCCACCGCAGTCTTGCAGGGCATCCTAGCCAGCCCCCAGTCTTCCTGACTGCCTCCACCCTTTTCTTTAACTTTGGGAATCAACCCAAATGTAATGGCTGCAACAGTGAAACACGAAGAATATAGTACAGTTGTGTACACTTACCATAAATGTAGATGTTCAAGTGTATTCACTGTTACAGTCCTGGTTTCTCTCCCTCCATCCCCCTAGTCTCTCTCTCCTTACAAGGAAATGTTGGTATTTGCTTTCTACTGGTGGTGTTCCTCCACCATAACCTAGCTCCCTATTGGGGGCTCCTGACAGGGCAAGAAAAACAGATGTAATGGCGTCTGCTGCCTGTTTTTATAATGCTGACGACCTGGTGTCAGTCCTGGAGCGACAGCAACCAACGCAGAAATACTAAGCCTCTGGTATTCGGGCTGACTGAGGGCTACCCCTGGCAGGGTGACCCAAATGTGATGACTGCAACAGTGAATACACTCGAGCATCTACATTTATGGTAAATGTACACAACTGTACTTTCTTGGTTAGGATAATAAAGGGAGGCGCCCAGTTCTGGGTTAGGCTAATGAAGGGCGGCCCCCAGTTCTTGGTTAGGATAATGAGGGGCGGCCCCCAGTTCTTGGTTAGGATAATGAGGGGCGGCTCCCAATTCTTGGTTAGGATAATGAAGACACACATGAGAGGATGTGTTGTATTAATGAATAAACTGTCTTTCTGCTTTTCACGGTTAGGAGTCGCCACAGCAGAACTCTGGTCCGCTAATGCTTGACAGTGAATTTTTGTGTCGAGTTGCCAGCCCCGGTGCACAACCTTCAAAGAAGGCACACCCACTCACACACGCACCTACCTGCATGTCTTTAAGTTCATTCGACTGCGTGGAAGACATGCAGACCCCGCACAGAAGGGGCACCAGCCAAGAATCGAACAGGAGAACCTCTTGCTATAACTCAGATATATAAAAATAAAGCATAGTATGTGCTACAAAGCCTTGCAAAAACATGATGGAAAGTGTTTCTATTAGTCAAAACTGTTAGAAGATTTCACTGTCTGTCATCCTAGATTAGGTTACATGTTTGGCATTAGTTAACTGCATAAAAACTTAGAATGCCCACCACTGAGGATAATTATTGCAGTTGGTGGGTAAAGAACTGGCTATTTTTATTGAAATCTGTTAAAGATATAATGAAACAGAATCTTATATAAGAGGCTAGTGACTTAATTAAAAAAGATTCAAGATTTGGAAATAGAAATGGAAAGTTTTCTTCCAGTAGTTATCTGGATTGTCTTTTATTCAGTGACGCCTCATGGTTAGTGTCTAGTAGTATGTTAACTAAGCATAATGCCAAAATTGGGGAGCATTATTGCATTTAGAAAATGGGCCATCTGTTTCTTTTTTAGGAGTATGCACTTCTTTTTTACTTTTTAATGTGAAGTAGTTCCACTGCCTTAATGTTTCACAGCTGCTGTGGGATGTGTAATTGCAGTTAAAGGGCATATTTTACATCCTGAATATACATTATCTAAACATTTAAACACACACACACACACACACACACACACACACACACATGCTGTTCACAAGAAGCAAATGCAGAGATCGTCCGTCTTTCACTCGTATGCAAAAAGCCAGATACACCTGCAGATGTGCAGACTCTTGCACATAAACATGCAGACACACACTTACAGTCATTACAGCTATTTTCTTTACTTCCAGTTCTCACGTGTCTCATAGTGATCAAATGAATGTGAAAAAAACATGCAGTGCAAAACAGTGCAGCCCCTCCCCAACTCCCTCTGATTTTGTAGAATGTACTTAATTTTGCATCATATTTTTGTCCCTTAATTGTTTGCTTTTGTAGTAATTTCTAGACTGTTGTCCAGAATTCTTCAGCAAAGAAGTTCATGTACACACACACTCTAAAGGCATTTTTTTAAGTTCGGTGGATAGCAAAGGGGAATGTAAAACTGCAGCTGTTTATAACTGCTATTGCAGTTACTTTTGTTAATTGTATTTATTTTTTTAGTTATTTCAGTCGTTTGAAGTTACTGTTGCTAAATGTTTGCATTTAAAACAACGTGCTGGACGTTTTTTTGTCGGTGCTTTACATCCTGTTTATCTGCTGCTGCAAGGGTGTCGCCAGAGAATAGAATTTCGTACTGCTGTGATCTTTTTGCTGTCCCCAACCCACCTGTTAAGTAAATAACTGAAATGTCCCCCCCAGCAATTAAGAATGATTGCATCACTTTCCCTCTAAAACCATTCAAAAGATTTTTTTTCAGTGTATGCAATTCTTATTGGAGCTATTAATTTAGACATTAGTGGATATAGTGTGGCCTGCAAAAAGTCATGGTTTCTCTGACCTGTATAAAAATTGAACTCGGTGGAGTAGAAGTGTGCCTGGCTACACCCTTGTGCTGCCGTGGAAGTCACAGACTCCCCTTGGATGTTAATATCCTGCTAGAGAATGTCTTCTTCAGTAGGGTATAGGTTTTACATTCCACCAATTTTCTAATGCTTGCAGGTGTGATAGATGTACTTACTAATCTTTATTTGTGTGTGATTGTTTTGGACAGAAGGTGGGCATGGCTTTGGGTGCCGCTATGGCACCAGACTTGGTCATGAGTTGCTGGCTTGTAGCACTATGTATATTTTTCTTTCTTTAAAAGTGATAAATACTGTGGTCCTCCCCTTTTTTAATTTCTCCAAATCTTTTGTGTTTTTAATCCCATGATGGGAATGGACCCCATTCCTAAGTCGAAGTATGATTAAAGTTCATTAAATTAGTATTGTTTCAATCTTTGATGTCAACCAGAAGGGCTCTTTCCAGCACCAGGAATGTGCTCAGTAGTAATGACTCTTGCAATTCATATGGAGTTACATGTATGAGTAATATATCTAAATACAATTGTAGATTATTTTATTGTAAGAGTCTTTGCTCCTACTACTGTTGGAACTGTCTGGGTATCTTTCTTTCACATTGCTCTAATTTCTGCCTGGAACTCCTGATATTTTATGACTTTGTGCGTCTCTCTGTATGCAAGACACTATAGTCACTGGATGTAGAGATTTCAATGATCAGTGCTACTTTTGTCTTCTTTTTATGGACCACTAGATCTGGTTTTCTCGCATCTGTCTTCTGAACTGTTAGTAATGGGAGATCCCATGTGATGTAGACTTCCTCATTTTCTATGATGCTTTGTGGATCATGTTTCCAGTGCTTTTCAGCTACTTCAGTATTATAATGTTTGCACAATCCCCAATGCAACAGTCTTGCCACGTTGTTATGCCTTTCAGTCCCTTTATAGCTCTATGTAGCTATAGATATGTGGTCCCTCCCTTTTTAATTTCTCCAAATCTTTTGGGTTTCTAATACTATGACGGGAATGGACCCCATTCCTAAGTCAAAGCACGATTAAAGTTCATGAAATTAGTATTGTTTCACTCTTTGATGTCAGTCAGAAGTGCTCTTCGCAGTACCCGCAATGTGCCCAGTAATGACTCCTCCTGCAATTTGTACAGAGTTACTTGTATTGGTAGCATATCTAAATATAACTGTATACTCTCTTTATAAGACCTGTTGCTCCTACTACTATTGGAACTATCTGGGTATCTTTCTTCCACATTGCTCTTGTTTCTGCTTGCAAATCCTGATTATTTTATGACTGTCTCTGTCTGTACACAAGACACTGTAGTCACTGGGTGTGGCGATTTTATTGATCAGTGCTACTTTTCTTTTCTTTTCTTGGACCACTATATCCAGATGTTCTTCGTGTTTCACTGTTGCAGTCATCACGTTTGGGTTATCCCTGCCAGGGTAGCCCTTGGCCGGCCTGAATACCAGAGACTTAGTATTTCTGTGTCGGTTGCTGTCGCTCCAGGACTGACGTCAGGTCATCAGTGGTATAAAGTAAGGCAGTCGACACCATTACATCAGTCTTTCTTGCCGTGGAGCCCAAAGCAAAAGCAGTTTGCACGAGTGCCGGTCGGCTGCTACCTGAGTTTTCATCTACCGAATTGAAGTTGAAGTCTTCTAAAGCTAAGTACCCCGTTGGGGATCCTTTTTTCTTGCCCTAACCGATGTCAGAAAAAGTTAATAATTGTCTCATCTGTAGAAAGTAAATACCACACCAAGACTTCCATTCTTACTGCGTCACTTGTTTAGGCCCAGGCAACGACGTGCCCCGCTGTCACTTCTGTGCTTTGTTCAACGCCAGAACTGTCTGTTGTCGGGCTCTTATTATAGCCAGATATTTTCGCGTACAGTCCTTGAACTCCGATATGGCTTTGGTAAGCCATCTGACAGCAGATCTTCCGAAAAAACATAAATATAGACAGAGACAGACCGCACAGGTCCAAACCTACCGACGACGCTTCCGTTAAGCTAGTCATCAGTTCTCTGGTCCTCAGTGAGGTGCGCCCGCTTCTGTGGATTCGCAGGCTGCTACTGAGACCCTTTCAGAATCCGGTGTGCTGCAAAACTCTACTTCGACGAAGGATCCTGCAGTTGTCTCTACCTTGGATGGGTCCGGAGCCGCTGAGCCGGCACCAGCTTCTGAGGAAGTCCTTCGCACTACCAATTCTCAACACAAACCACCACCTTCTTTCACGACAACCGTTCTTTCAAAAACGACCGAGTTTCTAAGGCCCAGGGTACAAACTACACCCAAAAAACTGACTACCCACTCTCAGGCACCTGCTTCCTTGCCTCAGTCTCAAATGCTTAAAGTGACGGAAGACCTTATGCTGATCAGGGGAAGCCAAGCTACCCCCTCCAAAAGGAAAAGAGATCTGTCCCCTGTAGTTCTGTCTGAACAAGAGTCAGATGAATCTGATGCATCTGAATATGAAGACGTACAACCTCTCTCTATTTATGAGGATTCTGATGTGGAGGATTCCATTCTTTCAGCCTCTCCCCCAGAGGATTTTTCCTTTGGGGAAGCCTTGCATACCTTAAGGGAGCATTTCCAGTGGGCGAGTCAAGACTACCCTCAGTCTAAAAAGAGACTCAGGGAATTCCTAGATCTTCCACAGCACAGACCCTTGGCCATCCTTTCAGTCTTGGATGTTGTGGAGGATGTCTTCCTGGAATCCAGCTTGACTCCTGACACCCTCCCTCCCACACCCAGAAAACCAGACCGGTACTACTGAGTCCCTGACTCGTAGACATTTCTCTTTAAGAATCCTACTGCTGACCCTGAGGTAATTTCTCAAGGGCGTAAAGGAATTAAAGCAACCTCAGCTAAGAATGCCACCCCCTCTGATACGGATTCCCGAGCACTAGACAAATGAGGTAAAAAAGTATACACCTCAGCTACTTTTGCTATCAGGGCACTAAATTGTCAGTTCCATATGCTGAAATTTCAGCAACATACCCTAGAACTCCTTAAACAAAAGATGTCTTCCTTTCCTGCTTGGGCAGAATCTAAAGAATTGCAAGAGTTAATGCATTCTGCAAGTCAAGTAACTAAACACCCCTTGCACTGTGGTTTTGACACCCTAGAAGCTTCTTGCAGGGGCAGCAGTCACTGTATCTGTCATTAGAAGGCATGCATGGCTTAAGGAACAGTCCCTGCCAGACCATGTCAAATCTAAATTGTTGGATGCCCCCTTGAACAAAGATAACTTATTTGGCACTAAGACAGAAGAGGTCTTAAAAAGATGGATGAAAAAGCAAAATCTATGCAAACAGTTAAGGACTTCTTGCAGGTCCAGCCACCTAGGTTCAGCAGGCATTAGCACTGGTCCTTTCCTGCTTCCAGTAAACCAGTCCAGCCTAGACCCTGGGGAACCAGACCCCCTTGACAGTAGCCACAGGGAATACAGAGATCTAAGCAGTGGACTACCTTCACTTCTAAACCAGGGAGTTCTTAGCCACCCCCTTATGGTAAGAACTCACAATGATTCACCCCCACCACCCCTTCCCTCTGCCCACCTTCACTTACCCCTAGGAGAAAAACTCTCCTTTCACGCAAGCACCTGGGCCACCATTACCAGACACTACTAGGTTCTGAAAATAGTGTCTCAGGGGTACAAATTTTCCTTCCACACCCTTCCAACCACAAAAGGGTTCCCAGGTCTACCTCCAAACCAGTAGGCAGAGGCTCAAAAGCAAATCCTTTCCCTGCGCTCTGTGAGGGCAATAGAGCACATTCCTGCAGAACAGATGGGCTAAGGTTTCTACTCCAGACTTCTCCTGGTGCCCAGAAAAGAGGGCACCTGGTGCCCTATCCTCGATCTATCCATTCTAAACATGTTCCTGATGATTCCAAAATCCAAATGCTCACCCTCCAGCAACTGCTACCCATGCTCTCCAAGGATGCTTGGCTAGCCACCCTAGATCTAAAAGAGGTGTACCTCCACATTCCTATCAGGGAATCTTGCAGGAAATACCTCTGTTTTAGGGCAGGATCTCAGCACTTTCTGTTCTCTACGCTTCCCTTTGGCTTATCCACTGCTCCCTGAGTTTTCACGGGTTCATATTATAAGCACGAAAACTGAGTCACGCGAACACCTATTGAACAACACGGAAAGAGCGAATAATCACAATATCGAAGGTATGAATGGATACTGCCGTAGGGAATTCTTCCTTTTGCTTCAATGGAGTGCGATCTCGGAGTTGGTATATTTAAGTAGCGGGGTGTGGGGGGTGCAGGGGGGGCTTGCCTCCCTCCATACAACAGTTAGTGACCGTACTTGTTTGTTGGTTTTGTTATGTTTGGGATTCAGTGTTTTGGGCTTTCGCCCTTTATGTGTCGCTCAATAGGTGTTTGCGTGATTCAGTTTTCGTGCTTGTAATATGAACCCGTTTTCACAAATTGTCTGGCTCCAGCCATTTCCTTTTACAGACAAAGAAATATTCAGATTTACCCATACTTGATGACTGCCTGATTCAGGCAGACAGCCAGGAAAAGCAGCTCAAGCACCTGACCTTTGTCAAGACCCTTCATGACTCCCTAGGGTACACTATCAACGACAAGAAATCCAAACAGGTGCCCATCCAAAGGATTATCTTCCTGGGAGCAAGCCTGGACACACCATCCCAGATAGCATACCTTACACCACAGAAACAAATTTTCCTGACAGCCTACTTCTCTCAACTAGCCACCAAGCCCCAGCTCACTGCAAGGACAATCCTGTAAGCTCTGGGGCTCATGGCATCTTGCGTACTACTCATTCCATATGCCAGACTGCATATGAGGAAACTTCAGTTGTAACTAAAACTCCTTTGGTGTCAACACTCTCAAGACCTGGAAACTCTTCTACCTGTAATTCCCTGCATCAGAAAAGATTGTCTTTGGTGGGGAACAGCATGTTCTCACAACAAGGGACTGCCTTTCTCACCACCCCCCGCCACCCAGACGCTCACTACAGATGCATCAGACTATGCTTGGGGTGCATACCTGGATGGCAGGTGCATACAGGGCCAGTGAAGCCCACAGCAAATCCCTCTGCACATCAGTCAAAAAGAGATGATGGCTGTGCAACACGCATTGTGATAGCTTTCAAGCCCCTTCTTTCTCCAGGGTCTCTCCTGATCAAAACAGACAACACCAGTGTAATGTGGTACATCAACAAACAGGGCGGGGCTCTCTCCTACCCCCTATGCAGGCTGGCCATGACCCTTTGGCACACAGCCTCTGCCATGCAACTACACCTGTTAGCGCAGTTCCTGCCAGGCTCTCTCAATTCTCTAGCAGACCAATTAAGCAGAAATCTTCTTGGACCCACGAGTAGCAGCTCAACAGAAGAACCTTCACCCTGATAACTCAGAAATGGGGCACCCCGGAGGTCGACCTCTTTGCCTCCCACACCAACCACCAGCTCAACAAATTCTGCACCAGGGAGCATCACTACATGGCTTGGAAAGTGGATGCCCTGTCCTTTCCCTGGGTCAATCTATCGGTCTTTGCCTTTCCTCCACTACCTTTAATCCCCAGGGTACTGCTCAAAATAAAGGAGAAAAAAAACAAGGACCATTCTAATGGTTCCAGACTGGCTCCAGCAGCACTGGTACTCCCTGCTGCGCAGCCTGTCTCCACTGCCACCATGGCACCTTCCTCAGATTCCAAACCTCCTGACCCAGAGGGAAGGGGTATTCAGGCATCCCCAATTGCAGGCACTCAGTTTGGCAGCTTGGCTTATTCCCTAACTCTGAACCAATCTGCTAACCTCAGTAAACAGGTCCTAGATGTTATCTGTGAGGCCAGACGCCCTAGCACCAGAAAGTCTTATGCTGACCAGTGGAAAAGGTTCTGCACCTGGATCCAGGCTAAGGGAGCCAATATGTCACAGCCATCCCTCCCTCTCATCCTGGGTTATTTAGCTGACCTATTACACAGTGGCCTCTCTTTCTCCTCTATAAAAATTAATGCCTCTGCTATTTCTGCCCATTTTCCCACTGAGCAGCCCCTTTTCTCACACCCTTTGATCAGACAGTTCCTAATAGGGGCTAGCACCTTGAGCCCACCCAGAAGGGCACCAACTCCAGCTTGGGACTTTAACTTTGTGTTGGAAAAGCTCACCATGTTCTTCATCTCACATTGCTGCAGTCCTTACACTTGGGTAGTCCGCTGTCCTCGGTCGGCCCGAATATCAAAGTATAAGGCTGACGTCGGTCAAGGCGCATTTGACTGACATCAGGACGTCAGGGTACAAATGCGCATGACCGACGTCATATCCTCAGTCTTTTTTGCCGCATGGTCCGATGCAGAAGCAGCGTTGCAAGTGCTGGTTGGCGTTCTGAAATTTTTCGAATTCGGAGTTTCAGACCGAGTCAAAGTTGGCTAAGTACCCCGTTGGGGAATATTTTAGTTTTTCTTGCCTCAGTGGTTTACCGGATGTCAGAAAAAGTGAATAACTGTATTTCTTGTGGGAAACAGATACCGCATAGAGATTATCATACTTTGTGTATTCCTTGTTTAGGGCCTGAGCACGACGTTGTTGGGTGTCGCTTTGTGCTAGATTCAATAAGCGCACTATAAAGAGAAGGTTAGATTGTGCCAGGTTAGTCTTCGGAAGCGGTGTAATTATAAAATGCCGCCGGATGTTCCGCCGCTTCTCAAGAAGCGCAAGGACAAAGCTGCTAAGCCTAGGTTAGAAGAACCGTCCGCTCCGGACGCCGGTTCTTTAGAGGTGTCGGTGGAGCCGGTGGTTCCGCCGGAGGTTTCTTTGGAGTCCCTGGGAGAGACTTTGTTATTGCAGGATGTGGCCTCTCAGGAGGCAGGTCAGGCCGAAGGGGCTTCTCAGGTTACTGTACTCCCCTCCCTTCCTAGGGTGGTTAGGCCCTCTCCTTTTGTTTCCAAGGCTTCTCCCAGAGGCAGGCCAGGTTTAGCTTCAGTTGGTGTCACCCCTAGTTCTTCAGGAACTGTGCCCAAGAAGCATATGCTTAAAATGGCAGAAGATTTGATTACTTTGATTAGAGGTTCTTTGCCCCCTCCTGATAAGAGACCTAGGGTGGAACCTGAGCTAGGGAGTTTTGAGCAGGCTTCGGATGTTTCAGAGTCTTCGGCTGAAGACTTGCAGGAGTATTCTCCTTATTCTGATTCTGATGTGGATGATTCTACTCCTTCTGCTTCTCCTCCTGAGGATTTCTCTTTTTCAGAGACTCTTCATTCCATGAGGGAGCATTTTAAGTGGGAAGGTCAGGACTTCTCTGATTCCAGGAAAAGGCTTAGGGAATTTTTGTTTTACCCCAGCATAGGCCTTTGGCTATACCTCCTGTTCTGGATGTGGTGGAAGATGTTTTTGCAGAGGCTTCTCTTAATCCTGATTCTTTGCCTCCTGCTCCAGTTAAACCGGATAGGTATTACAGGGTGCCTGAAGCTCATAAGTATCTTTTTAAAAGTCCTAGGGCAGACCCAGAAACTGTTAGTCAGGGGCCTAAAGGTGTTAAGGCTTCTGTTGTCAAAAATCCGGTTCCTCCAGATAAAGAGGCCAGGGCTTTGGATAGATGGGGAAAGAAAGTTTATACTTCTTCCACCCTAGCTATGAGGGCTTTGAATTGCCAGTTTCACATGTTGAAATACCAAAACTATCTCCTTTCACAATTGAAGTCTAAGGTAGATGCTCTGGCGGAAGGTATTGAGTGTAAAGAGTTACAAGATTTAGTACATGTTTCTGAACAGGTGGGTAAGCATTCTTTGCAATGTGGTTTTGATGCTGTACAGGCCTCGCCTAGGGTGGCTGCCACTGGGTCAGTTCTTCGCAGGCACGCCTGGCTGAGGGATCAGAATTTATCTGACCATGTTAAGACAAGGATTTTAGATGCTCCTTTACAATCTGATGTGTTGTTTGGTTCTCCTGTTGAGGCAGTCTTAAAGAAAATGGAAGACAAGGCTAAGTCTATGCAGACTGTTAAAGATTTTTTGCAGGTTCAGCCTCCGAAGTTTAGTAGAAATTGGCCTACCAAGGGGTGGACGTATCCTTCTTATGATTCCCAGTCTAGGGGTAGGTCTAGACGTGGTAGGGGCAGAGCTCAGGGCTCTTTCAGGCCTAGAATAGGGAGTTCACCTGCACAGTCTTCGGGTGAGGGCAGGGGTCAGTCCTTTCGTAAACAGACCCAATGACCTACCTTTTCAGCTGCCAGAGCTTTCTTGTCTGGCAGCACCTTTGGGAGGAAGGTTGGCACTTTTCAAGGAAAATTGGAGTTTAATTACCCAAGACAGATGGGTATTGGATATCATACACCATGGTTACAGGTTTTATTTCCGTACCTTGCCTTCTTTCAAAGGCATGCCAGACGTTCCTCCTCAGCAAAGAATAGAGGCTCACAAACAAATTTCTCTGTTACTTCAAATAGGGGCCATACAGCCGGTCCCTATGCCAGAAGTGGGCCTAGGATTTTATTCTCGCCTGTTCCTAGTACCAAAGAAAGGGAACACGTGGAGATCAATTTTGGATTTATCTACCCTCAACACTTTTCTGGACATTCCCAAGTTCAAAATGTTGACGTTACAACAGCTTTTACCTCTGCTGGGCAAAGATCATTGGATGGTAACTTTGGATCTCAAGGAGGCTTACCTTCATGTTCCTATCAGACTGAGTTGCAGGAAGTATCTGCGCTTCGGGCTGGGACTTCTCATTATCAGTTCTCTGCATTGCCGCTTTGGCTTATCTACTGCCCAGAGTGTTCACGAAAGTTCTGGCTCCAGTGATAGCTTTTCTCAGGCTAAAAGGAATACAGATCTATCCTTATTTGGACGATTGCCTGATTCTGGCTCAAGGAAGGGACGAGCTTCTTCATCATTTGGAATATGTGATAGCAGTGCTAAGATGCCTGGGGTATTCTGTGAACGAAATAAAGTCCAGTCTAGTACCCTCTCAGGACATGTGCTTTCTGGGTGTAAGACTGAATACAGCATCCCAGATGGCCTTTTGACCCCGGACAAACAAAAGAATCTTTCCCTTTACTTTCATCAATTGTCTCAACAGTCCAGGCTGACTGCAAGGACAGTCCTTCAAGCCTTGGGGTTCATGGCATCTTGTATTCTGGTGCTTCCCAATGCCAAACTGCATATGAGGAAGTTACAATGGTATCTCAAAAATGTATGGACACAGCACTGCCAGGATCTGGACACTGTCATTCAAATAATACCTTGCATTCAAAAGGAATTGTTGTGGTGGGCTCAGGAATGTCACCTAAACAAGGGACTCTCTGTGACCCGGCCAGAGGCGAGTCCGATTCTAACGACAGATGCCTCAGACAAAGCTTGGGGAGCTCATCTGAATGGAAAGTGGATACAAGACAAGTGGCCTGCCAGACTACAACATCTACATATCAACTTGAAGGAGATGTTAGCAGTCCAGTTTGCATTAATAGCTTTCAAGGATTTACTTCTTCCAGGGCAGGTGTTGATTCTAACAGACAACACAACTGTCATGTGGTACATCAACAAGCAAGGGGGGAACACATTCTTATCCTCTATGCAGGCAAGCAATGATTTTGTGGGAGACTGCTCTCAGTTTACAGCTAAATCTTCAGGCAAGGTTTCTGCCGGAGCACAGAACTCCTTAGCAGATGTGTTGAGCAGATTTAATTATGGATCCCCACGAGTGGAAATTGGATCCTCATGTATTTCAGAAATTGACAGTGTCATGGGGAACTCCAGACATAGATCTGTTCGCTTCTCCACTAAACCACCAGCTGCCAAAGTTTTGCACGAAAAGGTTTCATCCCACAGCTTGGAAAGTGGTTGCTCTTTCTTTCAATTGGAGCAATCTTCATGTGTATGCCTTTCCACCTCTGCCTCTCCTCCCAAAGGTACTACTAAAGGCCAGACAGGACAAGCCAAGGATGATTTTGATAGCTCCAGATTGGCCTCGACAGCATTGGTACCCATTACTGAGAAGCCTGGTAGGGAGCCTCCATGGCCTTTGCCTTCGATTCCACACCTGTTGTCTCAGGAGGACAGTCATTTGCTCAATGTCAAGCTTCACTCTCTTCACCTAACAGCCTGGCATATTCTGTTTTGAACCATAGTGGGTCTCAACTTCCACAGCAAGTTTTGAATGTTATTTTGGAAGCTAGAAGGCCTAGTACAAGGAAAGTGTACGCAGATAAATGGAAGAGATTTTTATTTTGGAGTGCAGCAAAGGATTTTGATGTTTCTGAGCCTAATTTAAGTGTGGCTCTTCAATATCTTACTGAGTTACTGGACAAAGGTTTGTCCTTCTCTTCTATTAAGGTTCATGCTGCAGCAATTTCGCTCACTATGATTGTGACCCACCATTGTTTTCTCATCCTTTGTTCAAGCAATTTCTTAGAGGGGCAAAGAATATAAGACCCCCACGTAGAGCTCCTACTCCTGCTTGGGATCTCAATTTTGTGTTGGAGAAACTCACTCTACAACCTTTTGAGCCTGCAGCTACTACCGAGTTGAAATATTTATCATGGAAGACTGCTTTTTGTTGGCCATTACCTCTGCAAGAAGGGTTTCTGAGTTGCAGGCCCTTATGGCGGTTGAGCCTTTCTTAATTTTCCATAAGGATAGGGTATCTTTACGCATTAATCCTTCCTTTATGCCTAAAGTGGTTTCTAGTGTGGCTTTAAACCAAACTATTCATTTGCCTACTTTTTATGCAAATCCCCAAAATAAAGGGGAAAAGATTTTGCACACTTTAGATGTACACAGGCAGTTGCAATATTATTTGGACAGAACTAAAGGGTTCAGGCAGTCTCAGCAGTTATTTGTTTCTTTTGCTTTGAGTTCTCAGGGCAAGCCTTTGTCAAAACAAACTATTTCTAAGTGGATTGGGTTTTGCATTGCTTTCTGTTATTCCCATCATGGCAAGGAGATTCCAGCTGGGATTAGGCCTCATTCCACTAGGGCTACTGCCACTGACAGCTTTTTTGAGGGGGGTGGCAACTAAGGATATTTTGGAGGCAGCTACTTGGAGTTCAGTGCATACTTTCTCTAGGCATTATCACCTACCACTTTTTCTAAATCTAGGGCTGGTTTTGCCACTGCTGTTTTGCAGGGCATTTTGGCAGCTCCTGCTTCCTTATAGTTTGGCCATCCTCCCTTACCTCTGCTTTGGGATTCTACCCAAGTGTAAGGACTGCAGCAATGTGAGATGAAGAACATAGTACAGTTTTGTACCTACCATAAATGTAGATGTTCGAAGATCCACATTGCTGCAGTCCAATTTACCCTCCCTCCTTCCCCTCTGTAGTTAGAGGCGGTTGTGTGGGTTGGGTTGTCAATATGGTGTATATTGTATATATTGTACATATTTTTAGTGCTAGGATGGTTGGTTGTTTGTTTGCTGTCTTTTGGTTTTGACCTTTCTTTTTAGGGTCTTCTGACATCTGGGGCAAGAAAAGACTGAGGATATGACGTCGGTCATGCGCATTTGTACCCTGACGTCCTGATGTCAGTCAAATGCGCCTTGACCGACGTCAGCCTTATACTTTGATATTCGGGCCGACCGAGGACAGCGGACTACCCAAGTGTAAGGACTGCAGCAATGTGGATCTTCGAACATCTACATTTATGGTAGGTACAAAACTGTACTTTGCCCCCCTTCGAACTAACTTCTTCTGCAGAGCTAAAATTTCTCTCCTGGAAAACAGCATTCCCGCTGGCCATCACTTCAGCCAGAAGAGTCTCTGAGCTGCAAGCGCTCATGGCTGTTGAGCCCTTCATCATCTTCCATTCTGACAGGGTATCCCTTAGAACTAACCCATCCTTCGTGCCCAAGGTGGTGTCTAGTGTGGCTCTCAACCAATCCATTCATTTGCCCACCTTTTTCCCTAATCCCCAACTACCCAAAACAAGAGGGTAAGGATTCTGCACTCTCTAGATGTGCACAGACAGCTCAGATTCTATCTGGACAGAACTAAATCCTTCAGAAAGTTGGATCAACTGCTGGTTAGCTTTGCTACAGGGGCAGAAGGCAAAGCTATCTCCAAGCAAACTGTCTCCAAGTGGATAGCACACTGCATCCATTTCTGCTACAATCAACATGGAAAGCCTCCCTCCAAGGGGGTCAGGATGCACTCCAACAGAGCAGCCTCCACCTCTGCATCTTTCTGTTGTATTAATAAACGCAAATTTTGAAGCTTCTGACAGTTTTTCTTGTGGAAGTATTTTTCTTTCCTCTAATTTATCTCTTAATCATTTTGTATATCGTGTGTCTGGAAATTATGGCTTTTTGCATAATAATAACAATACATAATTTCTTTCTTGCCCTCAATAGTTCACTGTATTGTCTTTATGGCTGTACTTTGGCCTATTAGTTTTTGTGGACTGCTACTTCCTCTTGCAACAGGGGGGGGCCATCCTCCCCCTGGGTCTGGCCTGGCCCCATTGTAGAAATGTTTCCTTATTTTGAGGATTCTACACTGTCATATTTTCCAGTCTTGGCACCAGTGCACCTACCAGGAATGGGCACTTTTTTATCCTGGGTCTTGTGCACCCAGCTATTTCTCTTAGTTTTTGACCTAATTCTATCCATGATATATGCTATATAAATACAGTTTGTATAGCAATGTCGCCTTGGTGAGATTTTGTAGAAAACAGGGTCCACCTCGTGAAGGTACTCACCAAGACTTGAGGATGAATTTAATTTTAGCACTACTAATCTCCTTTGCTTTATTATAGCTAATGGTATGATAGCACAGGAGAGGTGCTGTGTTTTATTGAACTGTGGAGCGTTAGTACTGACTTTTTGAAAGTTGTGCAATTCTTACAGTAGTATGGGATTTTTGGATTTGAGTATCTCTCTATCTCTCCTCCTCCCAACAAATTCCAACACATGTGAGAGATGCAACCATATAGCCAAACTGGAGGCTAAGCTCTCTCAACTCAGTACTGGCATAACCAGTCAGGAGGAGAAGGAAACCACAGTCACTACAATTCCAGTCTCACATAGACCTACCACGACAGCAAACCAAACGCATAATCACACAAAAACATACTCTGAGACTCTAAATAAAGATCTGCCTAAGCAGCAGAGACCTCCAAAGCAGGCACCCAAGCAACTGCTACCCAAAACAAAACACGTGCAACACATATCTCACAAAGCCAGTGTGCCAAACAGTCACAGCCCTTAAGGCTAAACAACACACCTGTTACACTTGTAATAGGTGACTCTATTGTCAGGCACACTGATGTCCCGCTCACCAGGCTGAACAAGGAGAAGGTCACGGTGAGCAGCCTGTCGGGCGCTAGGATCCGCCACATAACACAAGCACTCAGGTCACTCCAAGGCAAGTACAAATATGACTCTGTCATTGTCCATGCTGGTGTGAATGACCTGAGATGTACCTCCCTGGACTACATGAAAAGAGACATAGAGGAGCTCTCTGAGCATGTAGCCCAGGCCGGTATGACCCTGACCTTGAGTAGCATCTTACCCTCACCAGGAATAATGCCACAATATGAAGACAAGATGATAAATTTCAACAATTGGCTTAAGTACTGATGTCATTCAAAGGGGATCCACTGCCTGTTAGCCTGGGATGATATGCTCGACAAGCCACGATGCTTCGCTAGGGATGGCTTGCACCTGTCACCCCTGGGCTTTCGGATATTGGCAAAGGCTCTTGCTACCCCCATAGTGCCTTTTTTAGGCAAGGCTCAAAAGACAAACCCACCTCCATAGGTATCACAAGGGATAAGAAACTAAGAGTAATGCTACTCAACGCCAGAAGTCTAAACCTCAAGATGCACGCACTTGAAACTCTCCTTAGCATGGAGAACATCGATATCTGTGCAGTAACAGAA
Source organism: Protopterus annectens (assembly GCF_019279795.1). Taxonomy (NCBI): domain Eukaryota; kingdom Metazoa; phylum Chordata; order Ceratodontiformes; family Protopteridae; genus Protopterus; species Protopterus annectens. The sequence continues at coordinate 40,730,400 of NC_056750.1, forward strand.
ACCTGGTTCAGGGCTCCCGAGAGCACCCCAGCACTACCAGGTTATACCTCCTACCATGCTTTTCGGCCCCAAAACTTGGACCGAACCACAAAAGGAGGGGGAGTATCAATATTCATCAAAGATACCCACACCTCCAGGTTGGTGGCAAAGCACGAAGCATCAGAGACTATCCATGTGCAACTAACAGTGGGTAAAACTGCCTTCCAGTTTATAGCCTGCTACAGACCACCCTCCCAAACCCAGGAACCCCACTCGGCCTTCCTGAGAACACTGAAAATATGAAGGTCTCTCCAAACACCATTATATTGGGCGACTTCAACTACCCAAACATAGACTGGGAGCATTACTCTAGCTCCAACACCCTAACCCAAAGGTTCCTAGAATTCATAAACTCAAATGCTATGGAACAACTTGTTACCACTCCCACAAGAGGGGAAAACATACTGGACCTGATCATCACCAACATGGGGACTCTATGCTCCAGACCAGAAGTGTATCCCTCACTGGTAAGATCAGACCATAAACTGATCTCACTGGATATTCACATCCCGACCCTACCCCCTGCCCAGAAAACCACAGTGAAAAACTTCTCTAAAGCAAATTTTACACTCCTCAAAACCGAGGTGGAATCCTTCAAAGCCCCCGGGCCTGTGGAAAATACGGCCCAGACCACAGAATCCTTTATAAATGCATTCTATGAACACCTTCAGGAATGCATGGATCCATACAATCCCTAATAAAACCAAGACCCAGTCCTCCAAAGGCAGACATCCTGTCTGGTGGACCCCAGCCATAAACAAACTATACAATAGAAGGAGGAAGCTACTACATGATGGAGCAAAATCCCAAAAAGGGAAGGCATCTCTGATCAGTATTGGCAAAAAACTAAGGGCACTCATAAAATCGTCTAAGGCCAGCTTCGAGAGAAAAATTGCACAGGACACTGAGGATAATCACAAGGCTTTCTTTAGTTATGTTAGGAACCTGGGTGGGAATTCCCAGATATGCTCAGAATTCCGAAATGACAAAAAATACACCGAACCCACAGACATTGCCAACATCCTAGCTGACAGGTTCAGTGCAAACTTCTCCCCCCCCCCCACCAAAAGAGCAAATATCTATCCCAGCAGAGTGCTGCCCCCCTGTCATCTCAGATGCTCAGGTAAGAGCCGCCCTCTCCAAAGCAAAAAACACAGCATCAATGGGACCAGATGGTGTCCCGGCTGGCCCTACATGAACTCCAAGAAGAGCTAAACCCAAACATAAAACTACTGTTCAATCTCAGCCTTACTACAGGATATGTACCCAAAGAGTGGCGTAGAGCAACAGTGGTCCCTCTCCACAAAGGTGGTGCCTCAACGGATCCTGGAAATTATTGCCCCATAAGCCTGACTAGCTTTGTCTGCAAAGCTATGGAAAGGATCATCATGGACCTCATAAAAAAGATATTGGGGACCTACAGACACTGGATCCTACCCAGTTCGGCTTTGTTAAGGGCAGATCCTGCCTCTTAAACCTGGTCGACGACTTTGAAACAGTTACCAAGGCCATTGACGAAGGGAAGGTGGTCCACGCAGCCTACCTGGACCTTGCAAAAGCCTTCGATACAATACCCCACTCGGGCATTATAGATAAGCTCACCAGCTTAAATATAAAGCCCTATGTCACTAGATGGGTTGCAAACTGGCTCAAGGACAGAACCCACATGGTTAGAATTGCTGGAGCCATGTCAGACTCCAAACCAGTTACAAGTGGTGTCCCATAAGGCTCAGTCCTGGGACCTCTCTTGTTCGGTATATATTTCTTGGAGGTACAAGCGAACACAGGAGGACTGTGGCTGACCAAGTTCGCAGATGACTGCAAACTGGGCGCCATAATCGACTCTCCAGCCAACACAAGCATCCTCCAAAAGGGCCTCATAGAAACAGACAACTGGTGCCAGAGCCATGGCCTCAAGCTAAATGCCAAAAAGTGTATAGTCATCCCCTTGGCAAAAACAGTGCCCACAAATTACCACATAGGTGGTAATCCATTAAGTACAGAAGAAGTAATTAGGGACCTGGGGACCCAAGTTGATAGCAATCTCTCATTTGACAACCACGTGGCCAAGTGGTTAGAAAAACATTTTATATAGCCCACCTAATCATGAAGGGATTCACATCTAGATTAGGGGAGGTCATCGTGCCTCTTTACTCATCCCTCATCAGGCCCATAATTGAGTACAATGCCCCTTTTGGGATGTACCTTACCAAACACCTGCAGCAACTGGAAAGACCCCAAAAGTACCTCACCAAGAGGATCAATGGGCTCAAACAGATGCCATATGCTTCCCGGTTAAAGAAACTCCAGCTGTACTCAGTGGCATACCGCCTGCTCAATGGCGACCTGTGCCTGACGTATAAAGCCATGTCCAACCCGGAATTAAGGGACATGCTGCACCTCAAAAAATCCAAATCCCATTAAGCTACACGCTCAAGAGACTTGAACCTCAGCACTGAAATAAATAGGACATGCTGGAGGGACAGATTCATAACCCAGAGGCTCCCTTCACTCTGGAATAAAATCCCAGTCCAGGTTAGGCAGAGTCCCTCATTGACTCTCTTCAAGAGGAATCTTGATGATTGGATGGGAGATCGTAGGTTTACCCCGGGTAGCACTTCTGTGTCACTGTTAGACAAGCACAGTATACTAACCTCGAAAAGGGCATAGCAAAATTAATTTAAAATGGGTGGCGAAAGCCAAACATACTCTGGGTAGGCTTATAAATGCCCTAGGGCAGATAGCCTAGTATGAACCTATGAACCTGTAAAGATTTAATGACTTCCAGGTTACTGACAAATGTTCAAAGGAACTAATTTAGCAGCAGTAGTCTGTTACGGTTCAACAGTATGCATCAATCATATTTAGAAGCAAGTTTAGTTAGGACATGCCTCTTAATTGACCATCTTTCACAGGATGTCAAGATTTTTGGATCTTCTATTTCTGTCCCTCATAAAACTTGGTGTTTTCTGGCAAATCATTGAGGGTTAATGTCACTGAATAATAGTACACATTTGAGTTTAAGACTTCATATTATTCAGTAAAGGTATGCTAATGCAAAATATTTATAAACTTAAAAAAAGTTAATATACTAAAGAGTAGTCTTTAAAAATTATCCCTTTTTTTGGGTCTTTGTCTCCTCCCCCCATTATTTTTGGCTTTGTTCAGACTTGTGTTTACAGGCCGAGAGGTATGAGTTAGGGAACGGATAACATGTATATAAATAATTGCACAATGAGAGATGCCTATTTTGCTAATGTATTAAGTGAGTTAGAAAAGAGATTTTTGGTAAGAAATTCTCCATTAAAGTTATTGAGAAAGAAAAAAAATTGTAAGTGAAGCTAGTGTACTGCTAGGTGGTGACAATGCACACATGAAGGTGCAGACCATGGAGGAGATGTAAAAAGTGAGTGTAAATAGATTGGATAGTGCAAATTCCATGATTTTAACATACTCCATTGTCTCAAAAACTGTTAAGCAGATTATTTCAGAAAATTGGATGAAGGGCCAGTTTTTGCTAAGAGATGAAGAATGCTGGAAGATTAGGTTGGAAACTAAAATGAGCAATTATGTAAAAGTGCAGGATAAGGACATATGCTTAAAGTGCAGTTGCTGAAGATTTATAATGGAAAGACATGTTTTATAGTTATGTCACAGAAACAAGTTGCAAATCCCCATAATATTTAATAGCTGTTCATATAATGTTTATGTTGCTGAGTGCTTAGTGGTGTGATACTTTTTTATATATTGGCAGAAATATAACATTGGTAAAATGATATATGAGCATGGTTATCGCATTCACAGACAATTAAACTAAGGAATTGTACAGATATGTCAGTGTGTCAAAGGTTTTTGATTTAGATATGATTGATCTGGGTGTTAGAAGGTGAGAATGACCTTGGTTATCCAAGTTTGAAGAATGCACTGTATTTTAAATGTTTTTTAAAAGCAAACCTCCTTTTAAAACATTAACAATGTATCAAAATGCAAACATTTTAAATGAATGTATTTTATAAACATATGATTTGTAAATGTTTATGTTTTGTGTAAAGTGTCTGATTAGAGTACTTGATGGTTTTAGTCATGATTTAATTGTAATTGTATACAGGTCTGTCTTTGCATTTATTGTTTCAGTAAGATGAAGTCTTTGGCACAGTTGTGCTGCATACGGTCTTGTAACTGCTCAGCTCCCTCATTTATGTTTGTATTGCTTAGGAATCCACATTGGTGTGTAGTGCTTTACTGTTACAGAGACCCTTCCTCAAGGAAGTGGTGAAGTATACATGTTCATTGTAGAGATCACTGACATACAGTCTTTATCCATGGGAAATAACCAGAGTGGATGCTCACCTTGAGGTCTAACTTCCAGACATCCTCTGTAGTGCAGTGTGTGGCATAAGAAGATGAGCCACTCAGGATAGTTATTCACTTCTCATTTGCCACAAGTAGTGTCTGGTCATCAGTCTGTTCTATCCACTGGTCCCTTACAAGTGACTTCCTGAGGATGATAATTATCCTGTTTGGGAACTGTTTTTGGCTTTTAATAAACGATGTATTGTGTCTTGCAGAAGCTTATATACATCAGTCCTCGTGAAGGTTCACTTCATATACCGCACCCCCACATCTTTTTAGTATCCAGTCTCTACCTGGTGTTCTTCGTGTTTCACTGTTGCAGTCATTACATTTGGGTTATCTGCTTGCAGGTAGCCCTCAGCCGGCCTGATTATCAAAGTCTAGGGTCCTGCGTCAGTTGCTGTCTCTTCTTCCATGACGTCAGGTAGTCAGGGGTATAAAACATGCAGCCGAGGCCATTACATCAGTCTTTCTTGCTGTGCGGTGCCTGAAGCAGAAGCAGTTCACAAGTGCCGGTCGGACGACTCCTGAAATTTTCGATTTCAAGCTTCAGAACTGAAGTCTTCAAAAAAGCTAAGTACTCCATTGGGGATCCTTTTTCTTGCTCTAAACTGATGTCAGTAAAAGTGAACAATTGTATTATTTGTGGAAAGCAAATACCTCATAAAGATTTAAATTCGTACTGCATTCCTTGCTTAGGCCCAGACCACGACATCCCCTGCTGTCGATTTTGTGCCTTATTCAATCCTCTTAAGTATTCGTCATCTGTTCATTTTCGCATCAAACTATTTCAATACTCTGTTTAATTATCCAGAAATGGCCTCGGTAAGCCATCCGACTACCAACATTCCGAAAAATGTAAAGATAAAGACATAGACCACACAGGTCCAAAGCTGCTCACGACACTTCCGTTAAGCTAGTCGCCAGTTCGCTGGTACTCAGTGAGGCGCTTTCGCAGCCACTGATACCCGCTACTTCAGATTCGCAGGCCTCTACTGAGACCCATTCCGAGTCCGGTATGCCGCGAGATGCTTCTTCGACTATGTAACCTGCAGATGTCTCTACCTTGGATGGATCTGGAGCCGCTGTGCAGGCACTGGCTTCTTAGGTTGTATTCAGGCCTACTGACTTGCATATCAAACCAACGCCGTCTTCTTCTTCAAGGCCTCAAACTCGATCCACGCCTAGAAAACCGACGTCCAAACCGCATGGCCAGGCCCATATGCCTAAAAAACAAATGATAAGAATGGCTGTAGACCTTATTACACTAATTAGGGGAAGCCAGCCTTCTCCCTCTAGGAGACCTAGAACTGATTTTCCTTCTGATTCTTCTGATCAGGATTCTGAAATTTCTGTTTCTTCTGATGACCCGGATTTGCCCTTATTTACCTAAGAGGATTCTGATGCAGAGGACTCCATTCCCACTGCTTCCCCTCCAGAAGATTTTTCTTTTGGTGAAACTTTGCACACTCTTAGGGATCATTTCCGCTGGGAAAGCCAGGATTACTCTGACTCCAAAAAGAGGCTTAGGGAATTCTTACTCCTACCTCAACACAGGCCTTTAGCTATCCCTGCTGTACTGGACATTGTAGGTGATGCCTTCTTGGAATCTAGCCTGGCCCCAGACACTTTACCTCCGGCTCCCAGGAAACCTGACCAGTATTACAAGGGTACCTTACTCTTACAAGTTCCTCTTTAAGAATCCTACTGCGGACCCAGAGACCATTTCACAGGGACCCAAAGGCATTAAGGCTACTACTGCCAAAAACCCTACCCCCTCTGATAGAGATTCTAGGGCTCTGGACAGATGGGGTAATAAGCTATACACTTCTGCTACTTTGACCATTAGGGCCTTAAACTTCCAGTTTCATATGTTAAAGTATCAGCAGCATATTATTGGATTACTTAAACAGAAATTGATGTTGATTCCTGATTCTGCTGAAAATAAAGAATTACAAGATTTAATGCATTGTGCTGAACAAGCTGGGAAACATTCTTTGCAATGTGGTTTTGACTCCTTAGAAGCATCTTGTAGGGCTGCTGTCACTGGGTCTGTTCTTAGAAGGCATGCTTGGCTTAAGGAGCAAACTTTGCCAGATCATGTTAAAGCTAAATTACTGGATGCTCCCTTAAACCAAGACTGCCTGTTTGGCAGCAAAGCAGTAGTAGTACTTAAAAAGATGGAGGAAAAAGCTAAATCTATGCAAAAAAAAAAAAAAAAAAGATGGAGGAAAAGCTAAATTTATGCAAACTGTTAAAGATTTCCTGCAAGTACAAGCCTCCCAGATTGGGTAGGCATTGGCCTTGTAAGAATTGGTCCTTTCCTGTCTCTTCCAGGCCTTCTCGGTTCAAACCCAGGAACAGCAGACCACCTAGGCTACAGTCTCAATGTACTCACAGGCCTAAGCAGTAGGGGGCTCCCACTTCCAAAGCTGGAAGTAAGACAACCCCCTATGGTAAACTGTCACAATGACTTAACCTTATACCTTCCAAGCCCTGCTCAACTGTCTGCTCCTGTAGGGGGAAAGATCGCCCTGCATGCAAAAAACTGTGAACTCATTACCCAAGACAAATGAGTTTTAAATATAGTTTCCCAATGATACAGATTCCACTTCCACACCTTACCAACCCCAAACAGTTGGCCAGACCTACCCCCAAATCAGTGGGCAGAGGCTCAACAGCAGGTTCTCTCTTCTAAGTATCAGGGCTATTCAGCCTGTCCCAGCAGAAGAATGGGGACAAGTTTTTTACTCCAGACTTTTCCTGGTACCCAGAAAAGACACCTCATGGCATCCTATCCTGGACCTATCTATCCTAAACACCTTTTTGGTAATTCCAAAATTCAAAATGCTAACTCTTCATCAGCTGCTTCCCATGCTAGGCAAAAATGCCTGGTTGGCAACATTGAACTTAAAGGAAGCTTACTTGCACATCCCAATAAGGGATTCTTGCAGAAAATACCTACGCTTCAGTGCAGGCTACATGCACCATCAGTTCTCTGCACTGCCATTTGGCTTATCTACTGCGCTCAGGGTATTCACAAAATGCCTAGCTCCAGTCATTGCGTTCTGCAGGCAAAGAAATATTCAAATATACCCATACCTGGATGGTTGTCTTAATTCAGGCAGAAAGCCAGGACATACTATTAAATCATCTGGCATTTGTAAAGAAACTGCGAACCTCACTGGGGTACACCATAAACGAAAATAAATCTCATCTAGTACCCTGCCAACAAATTGTATTCCTGGGAGCAAGCTTGAGCACAACTTCCCAGATGGCCTACCTCACACCAGAGAAACAAGTTTATTTGACAGCCTACTTCAAACTACTGGCCACAAAGACCTAGCTATCTGCAAGGAAAATACTGCAAGCTCTGGGGTTCATGGCCTCTTTCATCCTACTAATTCCATATGCAAGACTGCCTATGAGGAAACTACAATGGCATCTAAAAAGCCTATGGTGTTAACATTCTCAGGACCTGGAATCAATGATTCCTATCATTCCTTGTATAAAGACAGAGTTCCTTTGGTGGGCAGAGGCCTGCTACCACAACATGGGACTGCCATTCACTCTACCCCCTGCCGCCCAAACCCTAAAAACAGACGCATCAGACTATGCATGGGGGGCTGACTTGGCAGGGCAGTGCATTCAGGGCAAATGGAACCTGAGTCAAATGCACCTGCATATCAGTCAAAAAGAAATATTAGCTGTACAGAATTCTCTGACAGCATTCAAGGATCACATTCTTCTAGGACAATTATTGGTAAAGACAGACAACACCACTGATATGTGGTACATAAGCAGGGGGAAACCCACTCATACCCTCTCTGCAGACTAGCCGTGGCTCTGTGGAACACAGCCTTGAGCTACCAAGTGCACCTACAAGCTCAATTCCTGCCAGACAAGCTAAATTCACTAGCAGACCTAAGCAGAAATCTCATGGACCCACACGAGTGGAAACTGGAACCAAAGATATTCATCATGTCGAGAAACAAATGGGGGAGCCCAGAGATAGACCTGTTTGCCTCCCCTCAGAACTGCCAATTGGACAAATTCTGCACAAGGACTCCCCACAGACAAGCTTGGAAAGTGGATGTCCTGTCCTTCACCTGGGAAAACCTGTCAGTTTATGCCTTTAAAGATCAAACAGGACAAACCAAGGACAATACTCATTGCACCAGACTGGCCACGCCAACACTGGTACCCCCTCTTGCGCAGTGTGTCACTGCTGGAACCATGGCACCTGCCTCAGACCCCCTTCCCTCCTGTCCCAGCAGGAGAGCCAGATTCTGCACCCCCAGCTTCAAACCCTGAACCTTGCAGCCTGGCTAATTACCTAAGCTCTCCATTACCATCCCTCAGTAAGCAAGTGCTGGATGTCATTCAGGAGGCAAGGAGGCATAGTACTAGAAAATCCTATGCTGAAAAGTGGAAAAGATTCTGTTCCTGGAGCCAAACTCAGGTGATGGACACAACAGTGCCCAGCTTACTGCATATTTTTCAGTACTTAACAGAGATGCTTCACAAGGGCCTTTCCTTTTCTTCTATTAAAATTAATGCCTGTGCCATTTCAGCACATTATAATATGGAGCCACCCTTCTTCTCTCACCCCCTGCTGAAGCAATTCCTCAGAGGAGCCAAAAATTTAAGGCCACCCGGGAGAGCCCCTACTCCAGCCTGGGACCTTTACTTTGTACTGGAAAAGCTCACTCTACCTCCTTTTGAGCCAGCTGCAACTGCAGAGTTGAAATTATTTTCTTGGAAAACAGCCTTTTTTTTAGCCATCACTTCAGCAAGAAGAGTGTCTGAATTACAGGTCCTCATGGCAGTGGAGCCCTTCATCATCTTCCATGCAGACAGGGTGTCCCTCAGGACCAATCCTTTCTTTATGACCAAGGTGGTATCCAGTGTGGCCCTTAATCAGTCCATTCATTTGCCAGCCTTCTTTTCTAATCCACAGAACAAAGGAGAATGAATACTGCACTCTTTGGACGTGCACAGACAATTTCGATTTTATTTGGACAGGACTAAGCCTCTTAGGAAAACTGAACAGCTGCTATTTGCCTTTGCTGCAGGGGGAGAGGGGGAAGGCCATTTCAGAGCAAACCATTTCTAAATGGATAGGCCATTGCATTCATTTCTGCTATAAGCATCATGGAAAACCTGCCCACAGGGAAAAAGATCACATTCCACCAGGGCTGCATCTACTTCAACAGCCTTTTTCAGAGGTGTTCTTACCAGGGACATCCTGGAAGCTGCTAGCTGGAGTTCTGTTCATACCTTCACCAAGTATTACCACTTGCCTATTTTTTTCTAAATCCAGAGCTGGTTTTGCTACTGCAGTCTTGCAGAGCCTAATAGCTGGTCCTAATGCTCTCTAATTTCCTCCTCCCCTCCTTAACTTTGGGAATCTTCCCAAATGTAATGACTGCAACAGTGAAACATGAAGGACATAGTACAGTTGTGTACACTTGCCATAAATGTAGATGTTCAAGTGTATTCACTGTTGCAGCCGTTGTTACCCTCCCTCCAGCCCCCTGACTTCTATTGGCTATACCTCTCTTCTTGTTTACTGTATTTAAGCTTTCTGGTGTATTTGCTTTTTTTGGAGGTGTAACCTTGTATATAATTGCTTCCCATTATGGGGGCACCTGACATCTGGGGCAAGAAAAACTGATGTAATGGCGTCGGCTGCATGCTTTATACCCCTGACAACCTGACATCATGGAAGAAGAGACAGCAACCGATGCAGGACCCAAGACTTTGATAATCAGGCCGGCTGAGGGCTACCTGCAAGTAGATAACCCAAATGTAATGACTGCAACAGTGAATACACTCAAACATCTACGTTTATGGTAAGTGTACACAACTGTACTTTCTCACCCCCCCTCCCCTTTAGGGCAGACATTGAAACTGGGTTGTTTGTTGCTTCACATATCTGAATGGGTACTGCAGAGACATCCAGGCCAGATGCCAGTGCCCAGCTGTCAGCAAAAAATATCTCCACTTCATTGGTCTCAAGTTACCCTACCTGAATTGTGGAAAATGTCAGATGTTCTGATAATTTTGTTGTAGGTAATAGATAGAAGCACACTCTCTTGTTTATCGGAAACCTTGAATTTGTGACAAAGGAGTTACTGCCAGCACAGCTGTCTGGATTTTGTAAATAATTGTCATTTGTGAATATCAGCATGAGTTTTATAAGGTACTTGTGTTACAAATGTATTAGAACTGTATGTCAGGTTTATATCAAACTGTTGGTACAGAGGTGTGTGTTGAAAATGTTTTTGCAAAGTTCTTAAAATATAATCACAGTATGCCCTACTGGAATAGAACAGAAATGTACCTACACTATTGCAACTGTTTAAATGTATACATTTTAACAAGGGAAACTGGAATACAGAAGGTTAACTTGCAAAACTTCAGAAAAATAGCTGAAAATAAATTACTTTATGGCTGGGCCATAAAAAATATGTTATCTTTCAGTTTCAGTGCAGCAGCAGACACAGTGTATGTGCTGAAAGGTTTTCTGTATTGTCTTTGAAGTGTTTTATTGTTTTATGACTTCCAGGATCTGTAAAGATCTGAGGAAAAGCCATTGTGTATGTATTATCACAGGTAGATGCTAAATACTGCTAGCTTTCATTGGTGGGAGTTTTACCTGGGATAGATTAAGATGACAAGAAATGGTGTCATTGTGCAAGCTATCCCAGCAGTAATATTTGAGATATTAATTTAAGAACTTTGAGAGAGAGAGACAGCATTCTGTATTCTGTCTTTGACCTGACATCAGCTAGAGGATCCATTCACCACATCTGCTTTGCTGCTTGAATTAGTAATTGCACTAGAGAACAGTATAATTCTCTTAGGTAGAGTCAGGAGTATAACAAAGCTTAGCTTAGATATTTTCTTTGTTTATTTGAGACTGTTCTGCAATGTTGTTTTAAATATTTCCTGTGATTTTGAACTCTGATGTCACTGTAATTATGTACTGAGTATTTTCTTGTGATTTTATTATTAAATATATTTAACCCTTTCATTGTGGCTGATCTGTCTAGACATATTTAAGTTCTGGGAGTACTTGCATATTTATTTGGTGACACTGTGTAGGTCACTCCTAATAGCCTTGGTGTTGGTCAAACTACCATTTGTATTGATAGTAACATTACAAAGTAAGATTGGGTTCCATTTGTTAAGGGCCTTAAAGTAGCTGATAGAGTTGGTTGGTGGCAGTGGTAACTACCTTATAGTCTGGGCAGAAGGGGGCATAGCTAGTAAACCCTATTTTTAAACTCCATTTTAATTTTATCCCAGTTCCTAGCTGTGTTTTCAGAAGAAATTTCCACTTTCCCTAATAATGCCAGAATACTTTCCACTACCCATTCCTTAAATCTTTCTATTTTAACAGATAGTTGGGGAAGCACCAATGTTTCATGTTTATTTCATTACCTTGCATTATTTTAGTTATTATTGGCACATGATCTGAAGTAGTTTTTTGGATGCTTATCAAAACTATCAATTAAATGCACATGTTCCTGCAAAATTTAATTCCTGCCTTGCCTAGCCTAGTTTTTGTACCTTGGGGAATAATATGTGAATTTTCTCCAGACTCCTACTGTTGAATTCTCATATTCCATATTAAATATATTTTTTTTATAAATTTCTTCAAAAATCTACCCTCTTTTGTTAGATGTTCTCTTCTAGGCCCCCAGATACAGCCTCACAGTTGCAAATCAAATTTTATTCCTAACGTACAAGTCATATTCCTTGCTGAAAGCTGTTTATTTCTCCCAGACTTTTCTTAAGCTCCATTGTAGCAGTTTAAGGTGGAATATAAATGCATCAGTATAATCCTCCTCCTTGCCAGTAGCCCCTTCGTACTTCAGATCTGCCATTGTTATCCTTTTCCTCTTTTCTCTCATATTTGAGCTCTTCCCACAGTTAATTTAAGTACTGCCCTTTTCAGATATTCCTCTGAATAACCATCCTGAAATCCTTCATCAAATTCGCATAGTCATTTCTTTCCAGATGTTTCCTGCAGCATAGCTATTTGCACTCTGTGTTTTTAATTTAGTTAAGTACTCTTTCTTTTTTAGTATGTATGCGTGAGAAGAGCACAGCTTTTGGTAAATTTTGGAGGCTGCTCATGAAGGAAGGGGCTGCTTTCTTTGGGCCATATAGGTCTGGCACCTGAGGCCCAGACATGTACTTTTTAAGTTTTGATTACAAGATGTATGCCAAGGAGTATATTATTGTCTTGGCTAATGGATTAACCCCCATCATTGCAGCTGTTTGTATAAGGAGTGCCATCTCATGCAAGGAATAAGGGCTCCTTCTTCCATCCGATTGTTCAGACTCTGAACTCAAAAAGGAAGATTAAGCTTTGTTTTTCAGATCTCCATAGTGATGGACTTTGATTCTGGTGTTGAGGAGATTCCTCTAGTCCCCTTCCAGAAGATGCATCTTTTAGAAGCACCTTGAACCTTAAGCAGAGGCATTTTCATTGTAGCCCCAAAAAAGTGTCAGAATCTTAAGAATTTCTACCCAGACCTCTTGGGCATGGATGAATCCAAGTCTTTTGCAGCTCCCACCCCTGTTTTCCGTGTACAAGGTTGCGTGAGTCATTTTATTTGTATGTTTAGGCTCTTGGTCACCTACTTCCCAAAAGCTTTAGAACATTTATTTACTCCCAAGAAACCTTTTAAGCACCTTTTACAAACAGCAACAACTGAGACAGAGTTGATTTCCTGGGAAGCCACTAGGGGATAAAAGTTTGTGCTAGGATTTATCAGTACTCTCAAATGAAAAGGAGAATGTAGTCTTGACCACTTGGGAAGAAAGTTTGCATCTTTGCTTGAGTTGTGGTCTTAGATTTACTTTTTGATCCTCCCTTACAAAAGATATTTGAGAAGTTCGGGGAAAGGAGTGAGGCAGTGGAATTAATGAAATGGAGAGAAGCATGCTTGGAGATGCACCAACATCAGCAGTAAGGGAGAGAGACATGAGCAAGTCTTCTCTGTCTTGGAAATCTCTAAGCTTGTAGTGACTGATGCTCCCAGTTATCTCCCATTTTATCCTCCCCCCCCACACCTCTTGGGAGCACCTGTCATGCTTCAAGGAGAATTTGTTTACCTCTGGTAGATCGGAGAGGGACATTATTTCTAAGAGGTGTAACATAGAGTTTATAGCAGTTCCACCACTTAAGAGCATGATTTTGTCACGCAGGAACAGTTAGTGGAGGTCCTGGATCACCAGTGGTGTGGTCACAATTTACCAATATTTGTGTCCTAACCAAATAAGCCATTGTAACTCACAAAGCCAACTCATTAATTTTCAGACAACTATCCCTCCACAAATTATTTACACACTCTTGGTGTGACGTTAGTATGCTGAATGGTCCTAAAGTCACAGGCACAAAACTCAGGACAAAATACACCAGTGTACCCCAGTGCAGTACTCTAAAGGAGACCTCTTAGTTTCAGACTTTCTGCAAAAATTGTGTAGTCTTGCATCTCCTGCACCCACCACAGCACAGCAGGCATCTCCCTTTCCTCTTCCTTACACCCCTCCTTTCTACTTGAAAAATGTTATCCCTAAAGAGGTTGAAGACAGCCTGGCGAAAACTCATACTGCTGCCTCACCAGGCTCACACAGTCTGCTTCATTTTCCATTGTTGAGAGATTGTAATCAGCCCTCTAAAATGTACTTAAAACCTATGCGTCATCTCAAACTGCATGTCCAGCATGATGGAAATAGGCTGTAGTCACACCATTACCTGTGCAACCTAAACCCATCAAAACCACTCCCTTCCACCCAGCCTCAATTCTACCTGCTGAAGGTCAAATGAAAGTAAAGTATCATTCACAGTCATCATGCATGCAACAATATCATCTTCTCTGACAAAAAACATGGTTTGTGGGCAGGAAGAAGCACGATGAAAACGCTTCGGGCCCTAATCAATGACATCCTGTTAAATATGGACAAAGGAAACATCACAGGACCCATTTTTTGTGGATTTTACTCAGGCCCTTGTCCTGGTTGATCACTCCATACTCCTGACACACCTGTTCAATATAGGTATCGGCCCGCAATTTACAAACTGGTTCAGAGACTTCCTGTTTGACTGAACTTTTAAGGTTAAACTTGGCCCTACTACTTCAACAGTTGCTCCAGTTCAGACAGGAGTCCCACAGGGCTCCATTGTAGCACCACTGCTTTTTTTGAAATGTATTAACGAACTCCCTAGTGACCTCCGCACCATCCCTTATGCATGTTATTCACAGGTCCATCCCTAGTCGCACCATAATAGAAAAGCAGCTCCAAGATGGCATTCTGGCACCTGGCTCATCACTAACAAACTCATCCTCAATATGAATAAGACTAAATCTATGATCTTTGGTGCAGCTCAAAAGTAAGCAAAAAGCCCTATGAAGCTAAAAGTGACCATATCTACTTGAGAATACCCAAGGGTCTGGTTTGACCAAACACTGAACATTGAAGAACACAGAGAGAGAGAGAAATTAGACCTAAAGTCAGCTGCTGCTTGTGCTGGATTCATAAAATTTCATAATTCCTCCCTGCTAGGATATGCATAGGTGTGTTGTTGGCACAAATGTGGTACAGGCTCCACCCTCACATTCACAGCTTCTGAGAAACCTCACCCTAACAATCTTTATTGATTTATATCCAATTCCTAGAACAAGTTACATCACTGCTTCTCCCCTGGTAACGCTACCTGGCTGCTAATAACAGAAAACTAATCTCCTGCTTGGGTCCCCGTTCTTTCAACTCTTGCATCAAGACACTGTTTCAGTCCTCACTCTTAACTCTTTCTTATAACCTCAGGATCCAAGCCCTTTCAGGACCATCCTTATAACGTGTAAAGCTAAACTTCAGTGAACCCTAAAGTGTGTGTGGCAGTAGCTTCCCTCATCTTAAAAGATCTCCCCACCTACACCAGCTTCATACTACAATTTAAAGCATACCTGAAAAAACAGTGTCAGCACAAATGCCTCAGCTCTGCTGTTGCCTTAGTGATTTTCCATTGCTGTCAACTATATCCCTGATCCATGGCTTTCACTTGACCTTACTTACATATATAGATTCATAGGTAAGTACTAGGATATCTGCCCTTCCAGGCCATTTTAAGCCTAACCGATTTCCCTTTTTGTGCTCAAATTAACCCCTCCCATTTGGTTATAGATTGGCCTTATCCATCCCATGGTTGATAATTGTATATTACTTCTAAACATAATAACTGGGATTATACCATAGATAAATTGAGGGGACCTATGCATGGAATAAAGAATTTAGGAGTTGTCTGTGTCCATTAGTAGTACAGGGAGCAGTCCTGGGGTAAAATTTCTGTATCCCATCTGTAGATCCAAGCTGTGCTTGAATGTGGACATGGATGGACTTTGTTTTATGTAGATGGGTTCCAGAGCAAACCATTTTCTTGATGTTGCAGAAGAGGTTTGCATCCCTATACTGAATATTCCTGATGCCTTTTGGCTTGCCGATCTGCGTTAAATCCATCAGTGTTGGTTTGGAGGATGCCTTGTATACCATACACAGATCATGTATTAGCAGTTTATAAGATGTTGAGTATAGTGACAGGGCTTTGAGTCAGTCACTGTAGTATGTTATTTATTCCTTCTGTCCTTTTAGTAAATTATCTGTGTGGGTGTTCCAGTTGTTGCATATCAGGACTTAATGTCTTAATGAAGGCTGAGTAAATGGAGACAATAACCTCTCTAGATCAAGAGACAATCCCTTTGTTTATAATCTGTTCAGTGTAGAAGGTCTTTCTTACAATAAATGGAAACATGTTGGTCAAAACGTAGGTCACTGTCAACATAAGTTCCCAAATCCTGAAAAATTAGGTCAACTCTTGGTATGTATGTGTATAGTATCCTTGCAACTTGCTCCTATTACACAATACTTACCTGTTTTTTCTTTTCCCTTCTCTCACCCTCCATCCTCAGACTCTCTCCTTCTCTTCTACTTCACTGTTACTTTACTATATTTTTCTGCGTAACATCTGCAGTGTCTGTATTGCACATAATTTAACTTGTATGTGTTATGCATTCTTATATCTGTATGTATTTTATGTACAGCTGTTCCTGTTTCTGTGTAACTGTGCCTGTTTTATGCATCCAGTTTATTTTGTTGTATTACAGCGACCTGAGCTGCACCTGAATTTAATCCTTTTTAATCTGTGCCCTACCCTGTAAAACAAAAATAAATAAGTAAAATAAGTAAGTAATGATATTTGAGCTGCGGGTCTTGAAGACCAGTCCATCTTCTACTGTCTTCCTTCAGTAAAGTGTGGGCTTTACTAATTTTCCCCCGGCCATGTGGCATAGAGAGATGGAGCCCTCATTGTGACCCATATGACCCAAGATTCAGTAGTGCCATGGGTGCTGGAGGAGTTTGGGAGGGAGAGGGAGGAAAGTATCTTATCTCACCCACTTCGGGAGAGAAGGAGGGTTTCTGATAAAGATTTTAAGACACATCCTTGGTGTTGGAGCTGTACCAACAACTGTGGGACAGATAGCTGATAAAACTGTGGCTTCTGAGAATGGCCAAAGCTAGCTGATGTTGCATGTAGTGATGTGTGTGACATTTCTAGGTCCACTGTGTTAGGCCATATCAAAAAATCCTCCCTGGCATGCAGAACTAGCACAAATGATAATACAGGCTGCTCCACTCCCCTGCCTAATCCATCATTGGTTCAGTCCATGCCTCAGAAAATAGTGCTGGGGGACACTTAAGATAGAAATAGTGCAGCTGCACAGCTGATGATCTGCTGAAGGCATGCATCTGACTGAATCTAATCTGTCTTCTCATGCCCAAGGTGGTCTTCAAGCTAATACTAATACTGAGTTAGACCCATCTACTTGTCGGTCTTCTTTCCTAAGCCTCAAAACTGAGGAAAGAGGCAGTTGCATTCTGTGGATGTGTGAAGACAGTTAACGGATTTGTTGACCAGAACTAAAGAATGGAGAAAATCAGACAGTCTTTCAGTTTCTTTTAAGCAAGGAAAGTTGGAAAGGCTATTGCCCAAGTGGACAGGATTCATGCAGTTATGTAACAGCATGGCCTTGTGTTATGATCATCTTAAACAAGAATTACAACAGCATGGCCTTGTGTTATGATCATCTTAAACAAGAATTACAACAGTATGGCCTTGTGTTATGATCATCTTAAACAAGAATTACAACAGTATGGCCTTGTGTTATGATCATCTTAAACAAGAATTACAACAGAATGGCCTTGTGTTATGATCATCTTAAACAAGAATTACAACAGAATGGCCTCGTGTTATGATCATCTTAAACAAGAATTACAACAGAATGGCCTTGTGTTATGATCATCTTAAACAAGAATTACAACAGTATGGCCTTGTGTTATGATAATCTTAAACAAGAATTACAACAGAATGGCCTTGTGTTATGATCATCTTAAACAAGAATTACAACAGAATGGCCTTGTGTTATGATCATCTTAAACAAGAATTACAACAGAATGGCCTTGTGTTATGATCATCTTAAACAAGAATTACAAGCTGGTTCCTCTGTCCATTTTTTTCTGTACCATTGTACACGAGATGATATAGTAAGAGCAGAGCAGGCTTCAGTGCACTTCTGCGTGGTGTGTTGGTTCCCCCCCTCCCGTGTGCCTCGAGTCAGGACTAGTACTGCACTGGTACCTTCTCGGTTCATTATGAGTGATCCGTATGATGAACATAGTAAAGGTGTGTGATAGCTTACCTTAGAAGTAGATTTCTGAATGCTGAGATCAATGTTGCAGTAGAAACTCCACTCCCCCCTCCAAAAAAAATGAGGATGGAGTTGAAAGACCCAGACTTATGTACCCCTTTCCTTACTATCCAGTGTTTTGCTTAGTCTGTAGGGAGTCTGAAAGTTTCAGGGCTTTATAAAAGCATCGTGAGGTTATGACTGGCCCCTGTAAAAGGCACATGCACACTTGATGGTAACGTCTAAAGTATGATATGGTCAAAAAGAACTGAAGATGGCTACCATGTTCTCTCCTTTCTACATGGCATAAGTCTGATGTCAGTGGTGTGTGGCGGGGACGTTAAAAGCTCTTGGAGATGGCCCTGTGTCACAAGTAATACTACAGTGGTGGTACCAGTATTCAGACATCTACTGCCATGTAAAGAAGCAAAAACAGTTAAAGTGGAGTTAAAGATGGATGAGGCAGGAACAGAAGTTATGAAAAGTCGTTAATGTGAACATTAACAGAGGGTAACCTCTAGAATGTTGTATGGATTTCAGGAAGTTCTGCAGCTAAAGAAACGTAGTAGAATATACACTTATGAGGATATAATGACATTAAATGAGATTTCATGTCAAGATGGGATACATTTTGTTCAGGGTGGCCAATTTTATATAAATTTCATATAGGTGCATAGGTGTGTAGTAGGCTAATGGCCCTGGAGCCTTTACAAGTTTAGCCCATAGATGTGCCCTGGCATTGTGCCGCCAGATGTTAGTTCCCAGTGCCTCTGTCAAGTAGAGCCACTGCAGTGATCCTCCGGGTGAACTTTCTATTTCCCATCCACTCATCAATATTTCTCTTTAAGAGGGCCAGTGAGGTGCTCTGTTTTACATGTATGAGAAGTCTATTCCAGAGCATGGGCAGTCTCTGGGTTATGAACCTGTCCCTCCAGCATGTTCTGTTGATTGTGGTAATGAGGTTGAGGTCTCTGGAGCGTGTGGTGTGGAGGGATTTGGAGTTCTTTAGATGTAGCATTTCTAACAGAGCTAGGTCAGACATGCCTTTGTAAGTGAAGCAGAGATCACCTCTTAGTAGACGACATGAGACAGAGAATAGCTGGAGTTTTTTTGAGTCTGTCCATGTAGGATATGTGTTTAAGGACTAGGATCCTCTTTGTGAGGTACTTTTGTGGCCTTTCCAGCTGTTGCATGTGTCTAGTGAGGTACATGTCAAATGGGGCATTATACTCGATGATTGGCCTAATGAGGGAAGAGTAGAGAGAGAGAGAGAGATGATGACCTCTTTCTTCCTGGACGCAAAAGCCTTGGTAATGACGTGTGCCACATAGAAGGACTTTTTGACCAGAGTGGTAATGTGGTGGTTGAAAGAGAGGTTGGTGTCAGCTTGTGTTCCCAGATTTCTTATAACGCCTTCTGTGTTCAGTGGGCTCACATTGATGTGGTCATTAATGGGAACTGAGTTTTTCCCAAAGGGGATGATGATACATTTTTTGGCATTAAGCTTAAGGCCATGGTTTCGACACCAATCATTGGTCTCAGTGAAGCCTTTCTGTTGGATGTCTACATCACTTAGGGAGTTAATGGCTCCCAGCTTGCAGTCATCTGCGAACTTGGTCAGCCAGAGTCCTTCCATGTTGGCCTGGACTTCTGAGAAGTAGATGCCAAACAGGAGAGGACCCAGGACTGATCTTTGTGGACTCCACTCATCACTGGTCGGCAGTATAACTTGGAGTCTGCTAATTTCACACTGTGGGTTCTGTCTGTGAGCCACTTTGCAACCCAGCTAATGATATAGGGGTTGATGCCTAGTTTGATGAGTTTATCAATAATTTCTCAGTGGGGAATGGTATCAAAGGCCTTGGCCAGATCGAGGTTGGCTGTATGAACTACCTTGCCCTCATCCACAGCTCTGGTGACTGACTCAAAGAAGTCAACCAGGTTGAGCAGGCATGATTTTCTTTTCACAAAACCAAATTGCGTGGGATCTAGAGTTTGGAGATTCCCTATATCCTTGTTAATTAGGTCCAAGATGATGCACTCCATAGCCTTACATATCAGACTCATCAAGCTAATTGGGCAATAATTCCTAGGGTCTGTAGTTGCTCTCCCTTTATGAGGAGGGATGACTGTAGCAGTGAGCCATTCGGTAAGGACAAAGCCTGAGGTGAGGCTGTGATTGGACAGGGCACACACATGTGGTGTCAGTTCACTTTGTAGTTAATGTAGAACACATCCTGGGATATTGTTGGGTCCCATGGAAGCTTTATTCTTGGCCTTAGACAGTGCAGCACAATGCAGCTTTAACCTGTGCTGCAGTAATGCTGGGTGCTTGGCATTCCTCCAGTATTGTGATTGGTCCTTTGGGGAGGGTGAGAGGGGTAAAGTTGACACTGAATCTGTCGGCCAGTATGTTGGCAATATCTGTTGGCTCGGTATAGGAGGTACCATTGTGCAGTAACTCACAGCAAACCTGGGTATTGCCGTGGAAATGCTTGATATAACTATAGAAGGCTTTTTGGTTGCTTTTAGTGTCTGCTGCAATTCTGTCTTCATAACTGGCTTTAGAGCTTTTGATGAGGGATCTCAACTTTTTGTTGAGGCTAATAAGGAAGTTTTTCCAGTCTTGGGACTTCACCTTTTTCTGCAATGGTTTCTTCCTTCTGTTGCAGAGTTTATTAATGGCAGGGGACCACCAGATTGGCTTCCTTTTTTTTGGAGGAGAGTGTCTTGGTTCTGTTGGGTATGGCAAGTTCCATGCATTTATGTATGTGTCGTACAGTGCATTGGTGTGTGATTCGGCAGTCATGCATCTGTTTTCCATTAACATGGTGCCGTGAAGTTAGCCACCTCTGATGCTCTTCGTGTTTCACTGTTGCAGTCATTACATTTGGGTAATCTGCTGGCAAGTTGCCTTTAGTCGGCCTGAATAACAAAGTCTTGGGTCCTGTGTCGGTTGCTGTCTCCTCTTCCATGACGTCAGGTCATCAGGGGTATAAAACATGCAGCCGACGCCATTTTAATCAGTCTTTCTTGCCACGCGGTGCCTGAAGCAGAAGCAGTTCACAAGTGCCGGTCGGCCAACTCCTGAAATTTTCATTTTCGATTTTCAGAACCGAAGTCTTCAAACTAAAGCTAAGTACCCCGTTGGGGAAACTTTTTTCTTGCTCCTTACCGATGTCAGTAAAAGTTAATAATTGTATTACTTGTGGGAAGCTAATACCTCATAAGGATTTTCATTTGTACTGCATTCCT